>NC_091117.1:181565187-181865187 GCF_040183065.1 Periplaneta americana | reverse complement strand
CATTAAGAATGCTGTTCTCTATTTGAATCTGTTTTGCAATATAATATTCCTCTGCAGAATTTATTAATTTAGTATCTATTCCTGATTTTAATATTTTCAAAGTTTTATGTGTTGGGCCTAATTCATGTCCAGTATCTATTAGATGGGATGCGTATGTGGATTTCTTACGGTTATGTTTGAAATCAGAAATGTGCTCATTGTATCTAATTTTGAAATTTCTTTCGGTTTGTCCTATATATTTTTCCTTACATGTAAAACATTCCAATCTGTAAGTACCATTATTGTGGAGTTTATTAACTTTTTGAAGTCTATTGTTTAAATTGTTATTAAGTTTATTAGTTGGTTTATGTGCTATGTAAATATTTTCTTTTTTAAAAAAGTTAGCTAACTTGCTAGATATATATTTATTATATGTTAAACTGAAATGTTTTTTGTTGGTATTGTTTTGTTTTGTTAACGTAGATATATTGCTTAGTTCTTTTTTCCTTTTGTTCTTAATTTATTAATTTCTTAATCAAATTAGTACTGTAACCATTTTCGTTGGCTATTTGTATTATTTTATTATATTCTTTCTTGTAATTGTTTTTGCTTAGTGGAAATTGTATTAATCTATTAATCATGTAATTGAAGTTACTTAGTTTATGTGCAATAGGATGTTCTGAATTTATGGGAATACTGTGGTTGGTGATTCCGGGTTTTCTGTAAATATTAAATTCTAATATATTTTTTTGTTTTTTTTTTTTATTATGATGTCTAAAAAATGAATGATATTATTGACTTCAATTTCTTGTGTGAATTTCAAGTTATTATGCAAGTTATTGAAAGATTCTAATATTTGTTCATTAATTTGTTGGCTTTCGTAAATTATTAAAGTATCATCTACGTATCTATTGTAAAATTTAACATTGTGTTTTTTTTAGAATATTATTAACTTCCTTATCTTCAATATCTTGAATAAATATCTCTGCAAGTAAACCGGGTAATGGATTGCCCATAGCTAATCCTTTATGTTGTGTATATATTTTATTATTAAACTGAAAATAATTCTGTTTGGTTACAATGTACAATAGTTTAATTATTTTATCCATACAATGTTGTGCTTATATGCACAATACAAATACTGTTGTTGAAAGAGACTTACGAAAAGATAATGAAGCACATTTGCACAATAGGATCTTTTCGACATGTCTTACTGGCAGGGTTAACATAACAATAGCTGAACTCTTGATCCTGATAAGTGTCTCTGCTTATCACGGAATTTGAGTCACAAGATCAACCCGTTTGCCTGCTGCTCAAGTAACATCGACATGTGGCAGTTTGCATGTTTAAATTGATTTATTGTCGATATTTGTTGTAGTGAGAGTTCGGACTGGAGATCGAATGGAGAAGGGTGGTGATAGGTATGATAATTTTAAATTTTAAAGGCATGTTATATGGATTCCGATAAGCTAAGATATAGGAATTAAATTAATATTATGTATTTCCCGTCTCAGATAGCTTATCAAATGCTAAGTGAAAATTTATTCACTAAGTTAGCATAACTTACTTGTAGGACGATATTAAATCGATGAACGTTTTCGGCAATGATTTGCCATCTTCAGATCATTGAGATCTGAATGATACAATGTATGGACACTTTACGAACAATGTCAAGGTTATAATCAGTTAATATATAAAGTAGTTAAAATAGACTATATAAGATAATTTGTTCTAAATATTAAGTTATTTAAAATGTAACAATAAAACAATGAAGAAAATTAATGTGTGGTATCACAATTGGTATTGTTTTTAGCCGTTTTCGTGGCGCTATTTGTTGATTTTTGTGACTAAAGTTAGTGACAAATTCTTCCATAAGAAACATCGTTTCATGTTGTGTGGTTCAACCAGACCATATGTAACTGAAATTATTCAAACGAAAAAAATCAAACAAAAGGAATTACAATAGAAAGAGGAACTCAATAATAGTAACAACGGCCTATTAGTATACGCACGAATTCTAAACACGCGATATGACCATAGATGTTAAAGCGTGTATAAATAAACTTAACAGAAAAATGCCACACTTCATATAAAGCATTTCAATAATGAGAAATAGAATTTAGTTATTCCAACGGTCACCATGTGGCCTGAACGGTTATGAAGACACAATTGTCATTTTTACGTGGACAATGATCTACTTTCCTTAAGGGGCTAGGTACAGCTTACAGCAGTCAAATGTTTGGAAATATTCAACATTTTTTTCCTCCATTATTATATCTTGTACAATAATGAAAATTGGTATGTGTAAAACACTGTCCTTCTGCTATATGAAAAAATATTTTTACGATTTAAAAAAAATTATTTATATATATTTTTTTCAAAATTCAAAATGTGCAGTTCACTGTGCAGTGATGAAGCTTCTCCCTCATAACTCGTAAACATGTTAACTTTTTCATGTTCTCTCTCTTTTATTTTATTGCTGAAACTCATGTTTATAATACCATGCTGTTTCAGCTACATTCCTTAATAAATTATATATATATATATATATATATATATATATATATATATATATATATTATTTTGTGTTAGAAGAACCTACTGATATTGATCATTTTGTAAAATGAATTTCTTTTTATCACACAATCTATCAAAGATAGAGAAGTGATCTTGCATCATATTGTAGATATGACATGCATTAATACACACAAGAAATTTCATCACAGAATGTTGGCTAGGTTTTGAGTTATGTGGGAAACGCTACATCATTGCACAGTGAACTGAATTTTGAAGAAAAGAAAAAAAAAAAAAGTAAAATTCTTTTTTTAATCGTAAAAATATGTTTTCATATAGCAGAAAGTGTTTTACACATACTAATTTTCATTATTGTGCAAGATACAGTAATGGAGAAAAAAATTTTTGAATATTTCCAAAATTTTACTGCTGTAAGCTGTACCTAACCCTTTAACTGGAAAACTAACATTAATTTGTAGTCTTTCTACAAAGTATATGGAATATCAGTTTATAATGAATCGGTAGTAAAAATAGTCTCAATTTTGCTGTTTTCATAGCACGACTTTCAGGTGGGTAACCCCGTCTAAATGCTGGTGTTCTCTGCCTGATGTATTCGCAATTAGTATGCTAATTACTTGGTCAGGGCTGTATAATGACAGCCTTCCGGTCGTCTTGGATGTCCGTACGTGCGCTAACAAGTTATGCCGCGCCAATTATATTACTTCTTGCCATTACAGTGTGAAGGTCGTGCTCGTTACCTGTGCGTAACCAAAGCTGAATTACTGATGTATCGCCCCTAAAAGCACGCCATTCGCTGTGAAAATACATGTTTCAAATTAATTTAACTTGATAAAGATGTAGCTAGAAATATCGTTTACAAATCTACACTGAACACTATGGGCCATATTCATACACATTCTTAGTGCGGGCTTCCGGTGGATGATCAGCGAACTAACGCTTTTCGTATTCATAAACCAGTGTTAGCGGTATGATATGATATGAATCCTGTACAAGTAATCAGTCGATAGCCGGGGCTAGTTTAGCACGCTCGTAGCGCGGGCTAGCGAAATGTCTATGCATAGCCCCTATGCGATCAACCGTTTGTCTCGTTTCTTCGCTCTCAGAAGCCTATTGTGAGAATTATATACCAATATTATGCGTCAACAATTAGTGACACCCATCTAATGTCTTGTCCCTATGCCCCTGTCGGCAAATAAGTGTTAACGAAATTCTTTGTAGATACTGAAACCTCCGTTAGGGGTAACTATGTTCTGGCATCGGAGCGATGGGCTAAATGCTAAATATATGCTACATGCATGCATACATACATACATACATACATACATACATACATACATACATACATACATACAATGTCGGTTGCTTAGCAACGGCAATGAGTTACGTTGAGTATTCTTACGTCACTAGTTATGCAACGAATCAGATTCTTGTATTAATATGGTGTTTGCTAGAGGGATAAACTTGACTTTCTTGCATGAATTATAAGTATTTCTTATTCCTCTTACTGTAAACCCATACGAACGGCTCTCCAACAAAACAATTGAGATGAAATACAGTAATTCCATTGCAAATACTTGTACAGCCAGTGCCACCGTTTCTAGCGTGTGAAATAAGTAATGGGAACGTTGAGAGCGAGTATCTTATCTTTGCCAAAAATGTGGGCGAGAAAGCTGACAACTGTGATTGACAGATTGCTGACGTCATATCTGTTTAGGAAGTGGTACCACTCTCAGCCGAAGTAACAACAGATGCCACTGACTGGACAGTGTACTCAAGGACACACTCCAGAAACGCGAAACGCGAAGTGCGAGTGTCTTGCCTTTGACGCAGCGGGAAAATTGCTGACGTGACGTGTTGGGTGGTACCGTTCTCAGCTGCACTGAAACAAATGCTCACTGGCTGGCTTTTTGCTGAAGGACACGCGCCAAAAACGCTGGCAGTGGCTGTACATATATGGTATAAATGCAGTAAAAGATTAAGGAAAAATCAATAAAACATATGAATTGCATTAAATTTATTTGATTCTCAATCATATTCACAGTCTTTATAAATAAGAACAAATTTCTTAAAAATTTAAACATCACAGTAACACCCAATCGAGAGCACAAACATTTCACGCAATTTCAGGGTTCCTATGAGTCCCGTGTTACTTTTTGTTATGTTTTTAAATGTGGTTTGTCATTTATATATGAGAAGTGAGGGTTTCTACTTTTAAAATTTGTGTGGTTATTATTATTATTATTATTATTATTAAGGATAATGTTAGAAACGACCCTAATTTACATGTGATGAACCTTATACTTATTACTTACAATAATATCAGTCTTTGTTTCGTTTGTTAACGAGAACTTTGGTGACGTTTTGTTTACATTTCCTTCTGAGAGGTTTAATACTTAGCCTATCTCGCTGTATATCTTGAGCGCTGGGTGACATCAGTGAACGTTAGAATTGTTAGAATTACAATATGAGCGGGTGCTTGTACGACTGTAAGGAAAATTACAAGCATTGATTACATACCTCATTTGATATAACTGATGCATTGTAGCTAGAGTGTAGAAATCAGTGTAATTCATGCGCAGTAGGTATCATCCAATTTCTGTCCTACTCTCTCATCGCTCAAGATAAAGCTACCGCGATATAAGAGTGGCAAAGCTCGGATGGGATTAATTCCAGACAGGAAAAAGCAAGCAAATCCACCCCTCACGCCACAAGCCGCATCCCCCGAGATGATACAAATTAATCCCATTCGAGCTTTACCAGTCTTATTTAGTATACAGAAGAAGCCTTTCTTGTAAATAACGAAACCAGGTTTTTTTCAGGTTTCTATTATTTTCACTTAACTGTACTTGGCATCGGAAACGATTGTCATGTAGGCGTACCCCTCCCAAAAAGGCTCCATTTTGTTGGGTATTGCTGCTGTGAGACACCGTGCACTCTATGAAATCACTCACTAGTGGTCTGTCATCTTTCGCCACTGTTCACCTGTCGTGTGACTCATGACGCACATGACTTCATTGGAAACAACCCTCCGTAATTTATATAAATATAGAAACTACAGAAGTACATATGTATTAAACTTCTATCTTAATCTCAATTAGCTTAATAAAGTTACTTACTGACTGGCTTTTAAGCAAGATCAATCCAGTCTCTATCATCATATCCCACCTCCCTCAAATCCATTTTAATATTATCCTCCCATCTACGTCTTGGCCTCCCCAAAGATCTTTTTCCCTCCTGCCTCCCAACTAACACTGTATATGCATTTCTGGATTCGTCCATACGTGCTACATGCCCTGTCCATCTCAAACGTCTGGATTTAATGTAGGTTAATAAAAGAGAAAACAATTAAATAATTACAGTAATTTGTTTCCTAAACGTATGTGTGTTATGTGTACTTAGTTCAGGGTTAGCTCTAATATATATATATATATATATATGAGCTAACCCTGATATATATATGGATTCAAAATTTCTGCTGTGTAATAGGATATTAATTAATGTATTTACAGTTCCGTGTGACACAAGTTTAGAGTGTCCTCACAGTGAAGGTGACAAGTACCGGAACAATTCACTCTATTGTAAAGCGCTGTTGCTGTTGACTGCCACTTAATGGGTGTAGCATTGTCCACCTGTCAAGACGTGCAGGTCCTTCCGACTAATGGATGTTACCATGGTGTATCAACAAGTCCTCTCCGCTTCCTGGTTTCGGCGCTCGAAAACTTAATACTGTTTTACTCTTACTGTATATAGTGGATCTACCGTTACCTTCTTGTCTTCCCACTTTTTTTGACAAATAATCTCTCTTTTCGTGATGATCATAACAAAATAATTTTAATCTTAAAAATAAATATTTTATTGCAGTTCCTTTTTCATGAAGTACACATGTTCGATTCCAGTAGTTAGTAGTCTTGTTGATCTAGTGGTTGCCGTACATGCCCTTGGACCCAAGGTATACGGGCTCAGTATTGTCTTGGATTTCTATGTTATTTCTATGGATATTTATGAACTTTAACACTTTTTTTCCTTTTTCCATATAGCTAAAAAATTTGTACTGTTTTTCTCTAGTTGAGAAGTTTCCCACGTGTTGGGAACACTGCACAGCAAAGAGGACAGACCTAGTCGCTAATCTCACGTTTTGACCGAAGCTTATCACGTGATTGCGTGTTTGTAGAAACGTTCTGAATCGAACAGTCTGCCAAGTGACTGGCTATGGCGTAGCTGTAGGTCTCTAGGATTAACGAGCGAGGCTGCTCTTGTGCGTGGATTCGAATTTCACTGATTGATTACCTGATTGAGAGTTTTCTGATATTTTCTGTAACTATAAGAGGAATATCGGGTAATCGCTTGGTAAATACACGAACTCATCTCGCCATTACCAATTTTACCAACTCTCGATAATCACGCAGTTGATTTAACGTCATTCTACGGGTGGGCAAAATAAAACTGGCCCGCGGAAAATATAATATATTATATAATATATGAACTGTATGAATTTATATCTATAAGACTGACGCGGAAATGACCCTTACAATGCAGGAACCCGTGATTTCGATGCAACAATGGGTTGCTGTCATACGTCCGCGCATGCGCATCTCCCTCATGCTCTGTCCCGAGCTTCGCTGTGTCATTACGTTTGAGCCTAGATCATATATGTAACAGATAAATCCTCGCTACGTTAAAATCGGCAGCACTTTGAAGAGAACAACCGCCAGGATCGCCACCCGTCGCCGTAAACGAACACGAGATGGCAGCACAGTCGCTAATGCAATTCAGATGGGAATTATGACGTGACTCCTTATGTATCAACTAGATGGCAGCGTAGTAAACCTGACAAAAGTTGTTAACCTCAAAGCCCGACATATCTGTTACATATATGATCTAGGGTTTGAGTGAGTGAGAGGAGCAGACGTGTTTAGTGTCCAGTTGAATGCAACACAAAATGGTGCTCACGATAAAACACGCGTGTTCATTATCGAGTGTTATGCGAAGCACAATTCATGGAAAAGGTGTGCGGAACTGTTTGCGCAAGAGTTTCAGACTGGACGTGTTTGGGCAAAACCTCCAGCAAAGGCGACAATGCAAAACTTAGTGGTAAAATGGCGTGAAACATAGTCCACTGCTATGGAGTAATGGGTAGCACGTCTGGCCACGAAACAAGTGGGCCCTGGTTCAAAACCTGTTTGGAACAACTTACCTATTTGGGATTTATTGCCGACCTGGATGGCTCAAGTGTTAGGGACACGACATGTCTCTATCGCTTGGTCCGAAAGGTTGTGGATTCGAGTTCCGCCTTCGACATGGGTGTTGTGTACGTACTAATTTAAGACAGCGGAAAAACAGAAAAAAAAAAACGGAAAAAAACGGGGTCTTTATCGAATAAAACCGTAACTATCCGAAAAGAGTTCGAACACCAGAAAAAATTGCTTGAAACATAAATGTAAATATTACAGATTTCCAGGGCCAGTTTTATTTTGCCAACCCTGTATAACCGACTGAAGAAACTGACGATCAGCAAGGCTACAGCGCTGAAGTGTTCACAAAGAATGCGAATGATAAGAACTGTACAATTTTATTTAATGTCTTCGTCTTAAGATCATTACATTTCAAGGCTACAGTCTGATATCAGTATATCTGCGTCTAGAAGTTAAGCAGATTAAATCAGGTTTGATGTGACAGGCAGGGCTACTATTAAACGTGAATAGTGATAGTGTGAACTTGGCTTATTTGTAGAGTTGCTCCCTCAGGTGCGTGAATCGAAACCCGTCACTGTTTACTCAGCCGTAGTGCCTGCTGCCACAGCGTTGGAATTATGCTAGTTTGTCATGTACAACTTACCTACTTCTGGACCATTCTACGAGCTGATAATATCTCTTCTTGTCACAGAATCTTAGCAGTTGCTCCAGTAATTCTGCAGGTGTGTTACTCACTACATGTCTGAGTTATATGACGGGTTGAATGAAATTGAAAAGCAATATAGTATAATAATATAGTAGCAGTACTTTATTTAACGATGTTTTCAACTGGAGGGGTTATTCAGCGCAGAAATTCGAAGTGTGCGAGAAATAGCTGACAGATTTTGCTTGGACCCTCGACCAGAGACAGGGTTCTTTTATATGCCGTAAATTTTGGACGCCAGACTTGTAGCTTAATTTCCCTGTCGGAGGAATATATTCAAGGGATTTTATCGCCATTGAAAATTACATTGTTCTCGATTGGGTTTAAAGCAGAGAACCTCTGATTCAGAGGCCAGCATGGTAACTGCAAGACCACCGAGGGTTACTTAAAACAGCCCCGTGTGTAAAATAATTATAGTACTGTCCTTTCCCCTCAGTCCACTATGTTATTGTCTAATAACAACAGAAATCATTCTGTGTCTTAAGTCTGCCTGGTTGGCGTAGTTGGTATAGCGCTGGCCTTCTATGTCCGAGGTTGCGGGTTCGATCCATGGCCAGGTTGATGGCATTTAAGTGTGCTTAAATGCGACAGGCTCATGTCAGTAGATTTACTGGCATATATAAGAACTGCTGCGGGACAAAATGTCGGCACACCGGCGACGATGATATAACCTCTGCAGTTGCGAGCGTCGTTAAATAAAACATAACATTTAACATTTCTGTGTCTTATGCATTAATAACCAATGTAATTCTCTGAAATATGGCATGTTGATTATAAATACAACAAATTATGCAATTTAAACTGCGTATAACACTTAACCGCTTCGAAATTTTACCGACCTTGTTCTTGCATATAAATATAGCCTATGTCGTATTTTCAGCTGATTCTATAATTTATCTCAATTTGATGAAAAATTACGATTGTTGGTTCTTGCATTAAGCCACAGAATTGAGAGAGCTGAGGGATTCTTTCTTAGTAAATGATATTTATTTTGGAAGTCTAAATAATCGCTTATTAATCATTTCCCTCAAATGTAGCCCATAGTAAGTAGTCTAAACAAAGGCCTATGACTTCGTAGTATTTTCATTGCAATAATAATAATATAATAATAATAATAATAATAATAATAATAATAATAAATATTTCTCATTCGGCTAAAGCGCTTGTCTGCCGATCCGGAGTTGCGCTCGGGCGTGGGTTTGATCCCCGCTCTGGCTGATTACCTGGTTGGATTTTTTCTGAGGTTTTCCCCAACCGTAAGGCGAATGTCAGGCAATCTATGGCGAATCCTCGGCCTCATATCTCCAAATACATCTCGCTATCACCAATCCCATCGACCCTAAATAACCTAGTAGTTAATAGGGGCAGGGCATAGTTGCGCCACACGGTCAGATAAAATGCAGCATATAAAAAAGGGTCCCTGTTTTGTGGGCATAGTTGCGCCCCATTCCCATCAGGTAGAGAAAAAGGCATGGCATAGTTGCGCCCCGTTCCCTTCAGGTAGAGAAAAGGTTATGGCATAGTTGCGCCCCGATGAAATAGGTAGAGAAAAAGACACTACGGAAACTCGAGTCTCGTAATCAACCAACCTTATTGATTTCTTATTCGATTTATATTCATTATCGATACCGTTAAAATGAACACCATGAAGTTGGCAGTATTTTATTAACTGTTTTTCTACTGTTTATGCAGTGATTATCGATAGCCTACCGTTAAAATGAACACCATGAAGTTGGCAGTACTTTATTAACTGTTTTTCTACTGTTTATGCAGTGATTATCAATAGCCTACCGTTAAAATGAACACCATGAAGTTGGCAGTACTTTATTAACTGACATATTCAAATGAGTGAGCCGTTGGAATATGGGGCCTTAGCAGTCTTGACATTTTATTAGCGATTTTCACACCGTCTGTGGCGTATAGTGAGGTTAATTTAAAATGAATGTTAAGTTTAGTGAAAAGGGTGAAGAGTTAATAGTTGATAATGGTTCTAAGTTTCAATTTTCGAAACCCTGTACCGTAGGGTTAAGATATCGATGTAGAAACAAAAAATGCAGTTCATTTATTGTGTGTGATCAATAAAAAAGTATTATTTTAAATAGCAAAATTGATCATACGTTAGGCTTACCTGATTTCAATGCAGCTATCACTGTAATATTTTTAAGTAATTTATTTATTTTATGACAATCACTTTCGAGTGTACTATGCTCATAGGGGCGCAACTATGCCATGTCCATCCTGCTACCTGATTTCTTCGGGGCGCAACTATGCCATGTCCCATCTTCGGGGCGCAACTATGCCATGTCCATTCTGCTACCTGATTTCTTCGGGGCGCAACTATGCCATGTCCATTCTGCTACCTGATTTCTTCGGGGCGCAACTATGCCATGTCCCATCTGCTACCTGATTTCTTCGGGGCGCAACTATGCCATGTCCCATCTGTTACCTGATTTCTTCGGGGCGCAACTATGCCATGTCCATTCTGCTACCTGATTTCTTCGGGGCGCAACTATGCCATGTCCATTCTGCTACCTGATTTCTTCGGGGCGCAACTATGCCATGTCCATTCTGCTACCTGATTTCTTCGGGGCGCAACTATGCCATGTCCCATCTGCTGCCTGATTTCTTCGGGGCGCAATTATGCCATGCCTAGGCCTCCCAATTGACCGCGGTGCGCAACTATGCCATACAGGTTGATAGAGCATCGTTAAATAACCAAGTAAAAATATTATTATTATTATTATTATTATTATTATTATTATTATTATTATTATTATTATTATTATTATTATTCAAAAGTTTTCTACAGCACAGTACTTTTTTCTGTAACACATTATTAATTCTGTTTCTCCACTAGTTCGTACTATTGCTTCGGTATCTTCTTCATTGGATGCTATCCATCCATTGTTTTTAAAGTCTTCCCTTTGTACTGTTGTCCTCTGCTTCTTACTCCAGAATTTGGTATTGTCTCACTTGTCATCCTCTTCACATGTCCAAATCCTTTTACTCTTCTTTCCTATATCATCTCTAAGATATAACTTTGTAACTTCCAGAGTTTCTCTGATTTTTGTATTTCTGACTTTATTCCTTCTTGATTTCCGAGAGGCGGTTCTCCAAACATCTATCTCGGTAACAATTTTTCCTTGTTATTTGGCTATTATTCACAATAATAGTAGTAGTAGTAGTAATAATAATAATAATAATAATAATAATAATAATAATAATAATAATAATAATAATAATAATTTAATTATTATTGTTATTATTATTGTTATTATTATTATTATTATTATTATTATTATTATTATTATTATTATACTTCTATGATTTGGGCAATTTGACCCACTTCATCTGCTCTGAGGATTGTGAATCAAGGCAATAGCTGAACGTCTTGGTTACGCCGCAAGGCCATCCAAGGTAAGAGCACACATCCGGTCCGGTCCAGTCCGGTCCTTGAGTAAGAAAACAAAGCTCCACTCTCCTGCCGGATATCGAAATCGGATCTGCAGGACATAATTATGTAATCAGCAAATCTTTCTCTTGAGCCACAGTGAAGACTAACAATTATTTTATTCAGTATTAATGACATTACTGAAATAATCTTCGAGTCTGCATATTTACTTCATTATAATTCTCTGTCTGCAGTTCCACACGTAAATTTCCGAATCTCCCATGCGACTGAAACGATTTGGAATTCTTGCAACACTATTCATACGGAATAATTATCACCTAGTTGGTGTGAAATTTGTAATATTGCCAAATACTGTAGATTACGAAGATTCGCCAATTTAAATGTGGGGACTACAGTAAGAAATACCGTAGTTAATTTTAGGTGCTTGTGGTACTATCTCAAATTATTTGTTGACTTCTGTAAGAGATTCAGTGTTCCAACCAGTATGTTAAAAGCTCTGGCCGTTACTGCGGTTAAATATAGAGTACAGATTCTCAGAAACTATTTAATTGCTCAGTAACTGCGAGAATTATTTATATGGACAATGTAGTGGTAAGAGATTATTTCTAATATTGAATAATTCCAAGGGAAAAATTGTTCCGGAGTCGGGTATCGATCTCGTGACCCTCGCTTAGCGCACGGATGCTCTACCGACTGAGCTATCCAGGAACTATACCCAACACCGCCCCAATTCGTCCTCGGATTGATAACCGGCCCCGGAACAATTTTTTTTCTTGAAATTATTCAAGTCTGCTTCACAGGGAGCTTTACCTGAAAGCCAGATTTGCATATTTCTAATATTATGCGTATTTTGTTTGGTTATGTTGGATACGCGTGTGGGTATTATGTTACGTTGTGTATTGGAATTGTTTTACATTAATAATAATAATAATAATAATAATATTAATAATAATATTAATAATAACAATAATAATAATAATTTATTTTAGCTGGTAGAGTTAAGCCCGTAAGGCCTTCTCTTCCACTCAACCAGCAAGAAGTATACATACATATGAATGAACTTACAAGCTACAAAGAACACAACAATTTGATTTCGGTAAAAGTTACGTGTATGCGAGAGTTACTTATGAATTAATCAGTAAAATATCATGAGCTATTAATTAAACAGTGAAATACAAACTGTGTAGCAGAATTAAACTAAAATACTTAGAAGGTTTATATATTTCAAATAATGTTAGATATTAGATAATAATTAATAGTATTCTGTGTTCTTTGGGCAACCATTTTCTTAGGTGCAGTTACCTTATGGTTTATTATTATTATTATTATTATTATTATTATTATTATTATTATTATCATCATCATCATCATCATCATCATAATCATCGTCATCATTAGACCGCGGAACTTCATGCAATTGCATGTTTTTAATGATTTTGCATTTTCAAAAGTAAAAGTAGATCTTTGCCGATCATAGTTTTTACGTTCGAAGGAACCCAACTTTATTTTGCATAAATGCAAATTTCGAGAGTTTTCCCTTTTAAATGCATATATATTTTTAGTTTTCATATTTAAGTGCATATATTACATATTTCCTTGTTTTGCCTGATTTACTGTCAAGTTTAAAATTTTCTCTTCGATAAAAATAAAATAATATCCAAGAAATATAAAAATTATGTGAGAAATGAAACCAACAATTAGTTAATTATGCTCCAACGCTAATGGATATTTCTCCCTAGTTTTCCACTTTAACATCTGTGTATAATACTAGCAGTAAATGCAATGTTTTAAGAGCCAAGGCGAAAATACGCATCGCCTAGATGTCACTTAAACTTTTACTCTGATTTCGGAGAACCAAAAATGAATGTATTTAGATACCTGAGACAATAAAGTCACGTATTGTAGAGGTCATGAAATCGCTGCGACACAAGAAGTCAAGAATGAAAAGAACCTTGGGAACGAACTCTCTTACGTGAGTGCTAACTTCTCCGTGATAGAGAGAGCAGCATCACCTTGCTGAAAAATGTGGGAACTCCCCTCACAGGATCCCTTGCAGTTGTGCAAAAGGTAAAAGACTCACTGGAAACAGTTCCTGGATCAGAAGCTGAAGCAGTGGCTGCAAAATTTAAGCGTGTGTTAGAGAATAATCCAGGCTAAAGGAAAAACTCCATGTTGCTGACATTCTCAGTGGAAATGTGAAACAGTCACTGAAATTAGGAACATGTCTCCTTGCAAGTATGCACCAGTCACATCATGTAATGTCGAGAAACCGTTCTCGGCATTTAAACTAATTCTGACATATAAGAGGAGAAGTTGCATAGTAGGGAACCTGGAGAAATAGTTGGTTGTTTGTTGTCATAGTAATTACGTGAAAGGAAAAAAAGTTAAAAATAAAGTTGCAAAGCTAGAAAGTTAAAAATGCGCCAGTTCATATAACTATGTAGAGTGGGTAATTAATACATTCATAGGACGGGCAGGGAATGTAGCACGTATGGGCGAATCCAGAAGCGCATTTATGTGAGGTGGGATATGATTGCAGAGACGCGATTAATCTTGCTCAGGATAGGGACCGTTGGCGGGCTTATGTGAGGGCGGCAGTGAACCTCCGGGTTCCTTGAAAGTCATAAGTAAGAAGAAATATATTTAATAAAAATTATGATAGCTTGATGACAATTATTACTTTAAATTATTTTCATTTATATCTTATTATAAAACCAAATAAACATACAATAGTACATTATGCAACGAGCCTATAATGGTAGTAATTAAGACGCGAGTATGTTTATGAAACGAGCGCAAGCGAGTTTTATAATTTTCATACGAGCGTCTTAATTACCATTATAGTCAAGTTTCATCCGACTTTTTATGCTCGACCATATTTCTAACTTGAAATTATTCATAAGTATTCATGTTATTCTTATCTGAGGAGCGGAACTGACCTTGTGCAATACCTCGTAAATTGTGAGATTGTGCGCAGACGCGAAAGTATTGATTTTTTCCGAGAAACAAATGTCGACATTGACCTTGATATAATCTAGAGAGTAAAATAAACATTAATCTTGATATAACCTTGAAATTGAATTAGAAATTGAAAAACGAGATGACAAATTGAATTTATTTGAATATTATTTGCAATTAATGCTAATTATTATAGTAACAGAACTAGTTGTCTTTCGATTGCATATCCGATAATAATCGATACTTGCGCTTTCATATTGCTACAATGGTATTTTCTGATTGGTGGAACAGCTGAACTTTAATGAATAGGTGTACTTTAATGAGGTCCATTAAAGGGCTGCTACCAGGTGTATAATTACTACATTTGGGCATGGTCGAGCATAAAGTAAATTTTTACTGCATATATTTTAATTGAAGACATTATTACAGAAATAGCCCTAGTTATTTTTAATGAAATTAAGTTAAGGACATATTTGCTATTACCGGTATTTTAAATGTTTATATACTCCAAAAAAGCTCATGCCAAGTGCAACAGACACAAGGATAAAACACCAGTTGAACGGGAATAGCTGACATGTGTTATTCTTTTATTTTTTTTATTGTTTTCCTGAAAAACAACAATTTTGACAAGGGTTGTTTTTGTAATAGTGTCTTCCATTTTTAGTGCAAATTTCAACAGTTTTTACTATATAGTTGCGCATGCATATTTTCAGGTTTTTAGTGCATAAAGTTCCGTGGTGTAGTCGTCATCATCTCATTATATTGTAATGTAACACTCGTTATTACCATTGTCCTTAACTATCACCAATGACCAATTCATTACCGCCACATTATCATCTTCGTCGAAATATCTTCTCTTGACATTCCATAATTATTTTCATGAACCACTCGTTTATACTGCTTGTAAGATATATGGAATCGTTACATTATTGTTGTCTTGCTATAGGTTGGATGCTCCTTCATGTAGTTTATTATTTGTTCCATTTTTTCCAAGGGCATAGGCTCCCCTTTTCTTCTCTTTTCTAGTGACAGAAGCGATGTTTCCGAACTGTATGTACCAGATTCTTCCATATAGTCACAATTGTTTGATTCTCCGTACAGATTTACCTCACTGTCACACCCTTCTTCTTAATAATATGACGCCACTAGTTCCTCGTCGTCACAATCGAGGGTGTACAGCGTCTCGCAATCAGCATCTATTTCATCTCTGAAAAATGGTATTATATTGTCAGCTAATATTTTTCAGGTTGGGAAATCTTCTCCGTTGCCTTCTGTTTATATGACAAACTGGACAACTGCTGAAGCAAATATTGCATAATATTTGTTTTGTATAATACCATTTTCTTTTACCTATGCAGTAAAAACAGAAAATGAATTTATAAGTGAAGTAAACACAAGACGTTTAACTGAACATTGGTATCCTTCTGTATGACCTGTATTGGCCGTTAGCAGCCGATATTCTACATACGAGTTCATCATACAAGGATTAATGTAACAGGACATACTTCTCGAGAACGCGACCCCGAAATGAGAATGTTCCCTTGTCAATTTTTGACATCATCATCATAGCAGCGTAGCAGTGCGTCCTTCATGTAAGCACTGTTATTCAGTTATTAACATTATTATGATTGATCGGTCAGACGTGTCTATAATCATCCTTTATTCTTTATCATTTATCACTTATCGGTTGTGCTCAATAATTAGCTTTTAATTACTTTTAGATAAAGTTAGTCACCTACTGGTGCGATACTTCGATGTACTGTATTTATGTACTATGCTGTGGAATGGACACGGAATACTGCACCTTATTTCTGGTGATGGTGTCTTTAAATAAATGTGGTGAAGAGGAACATTTTTTCTTGATAATAATGTGTATAGATATTTTATTTTGTACTCTTTGATGAAAGACAGCATAAAAAAGTACACTGTTTTTAGATCATTAGTCTGGGGCCAGGAAGTTCATGCCCTAAAAGCCTACTAAATTATGCATGCAAGTATACCTTTAAAAACCTTAAAATATGCCAATAAACATGCACTAATAAAATTCTGTATTGATATCACTAATACATAAATAATAATAATAATAATAATAATAATAACAATAATAATAATAATAATATTATTATTATTATTATTATTATTATTATTATTATTATTATTATTATTATTATTATTATTATTATTATTATTATAGTCAAAGTTACATGAGATGAAACATGTGTTGTTGAGAGCGAGGTGTGCCACGAAACTTGCAATACTTTCTGGTAAAAATAAAATTGTAATAAAAATTTCCCTCAATACCAGTTTTAAAAATAGAATGTGATGTTTTTATTTTTAAAATCCAAACTGTGCATTTTTATGCAACATAAAAACAGCTTTAATAAACTTAAACGCGAAAATATGCCTCAATAATATAAACACCAAAATATGCAAATATATGCAACATAAAATCGTCCACACCTGTGGAGTAACGGTCAGCGCGTCTGGCCGCGAAACCAGGTGGCCCAGGTTCGAATCCCGGTCGAGGCAAGTTACCTGGTTGAGATTTTTTCCTGGATTTTCCCTCAACCCAATACGAGCAAATGCTGGGTAACTTTCGGTGCTGGACCCCGGACTCATTTCACCGGCATTATCACCATTTCATTCAGAAGCTAAATAACGTAGATGTTGATACAGCGTCGTCAAATAACCCAGTAAAATAAAAAAAAAACATAAAATCAGCTTTAATAAACTTAAACGCGAAAATATGCCACAATAATATAAATATAATGAAATATTATGCATTTATAAAAATGCCAAAATATGCAAATATATGAAACATAAAATTGCTTTGATAAACTTAAATGTTGTTGATTCGTGAAGATAATTATTAAGCAATTCATTAAGCCAGTGGAAAAATATATATGCAAATGTATGAACTTTCTGACCCTAACATTACATTTCATCGTTTTTATATTAGGTAAGTTAATAAAAATGCTTGGATGTTTCCGGCTGTTAGTCTTCCCCATTCTCATGCGCAGCCGCGCTGAGTATATACGCCTGGAGAGTAGGTTACATACCACAAGGACAAGGTAGAGAAGTTGTCTGTCAATCGTGGCGTTGCCGCCCGAAGTTCCGATACTTTCTGACTCTACTAGTATTTAACGCGATATACGAGGGTCGTTCCGAAATTAATGCCGCCTATTTTTTGTGTTGACCTGTAACGTCTGAGCCGGATGTTAAGGCTGGTTCACAAACCGGGAACGGAAACGAAAACGAGAACGGAAATATTGTTAAAATAAATGTATTTAAATGCGACCATTCACAATTAACTATTGTGAACGCTCACATTTAAATACATTTATTTAAACATTATTTCCGTTCTCGTTCTCGTTTCCGTACCCAGTTTATTGTGAACCAGCCTTTAGTGACAGCGTAGTAAAGGTTGAACCTTCACGCCAATGTCCTGTTCGTTTGGCTGTCGTGCAACAGATAGTGGCAGCAGGTCAGTCTACCAAAGTGACTTCTGACATAGAGGTGCGTAAGAAACAGAGATGTGTTATTGAATCCCTCACTGCCGAACGAATTGCACCCATTGACATCCATCGACTCTTGATAAAGTTGTACGCAGACCATACAGTGGATGCGAGCACAGTGAGGCGGTTTGTAATGCGTTTCAACAGTGACGAAAATGACGGTCTTCTGGGATAGGCGGGGTGTGATTCTTTTGGATGTCCTGGAGCATGGAGAAACTGTCAATTCTCGTGCTGCAAGAAGACGTTGGCTAAGCTGAAAGCCTTTTTCCAGAAACAGACTAGAGAAGGAAAGCACGTTAAGGCCAGTTTCACGACCACTGAGCACGTTGAAAAATTTGGCTGGACTCTCCTACCACATCCACAGTGTAGTTGGAATTTGGAGTCTTTGGACTTCCGTCTCTTTGATCCTAAGAAAGATGGACTACGTGGACAACATTTCCCAGACAAGGATGCAGCTTTAAGGAAGTGGCTTGCCTCTGCTGGTTCAGATTTTTACGAGCGCGGCATGCAGGCTCTTGTTCATTGCTGAAAAAAGTGCATAACGAATGGTGGTGACTATGTGAAAAAATAACTATGTAGCTGAAATCGTGCTCTATTTAACTGTGTCGTTATGTTCCCTGTATAGGTTGTAGTTTCCATGAAAGTAAATAGGAGGCTTTACTTTCGGAACGACCCTCGTAGAACTAACGCATTTTAAAAATATACTTAGAGATGTATCTCGGTATGTGCATATGATACGTACCTAAACTGAGTGTTGAAAATATATTTTATTGGTGTTTTGCTGTAAGTATTTTTTTTTTCTTGTTAGGAGGAGGGAACATCCCAAGCACTACGACCTGAGGTCTATTGTACATCCCCTATATGGGATGAGTTGCTTGTCCACCGATCCTCTACGCGCACCGCTTTAAACACTTAACTCCCTTAACGACCGGTCCTTATAGCCAACAGAGTCCATGTACCACTCCTGCTTCGGCAACCCCCCCCCCCTCAAGACTCTCTTAACAGTCCGAGGCTGAAGTCCTCCCCCAGAAAGGTTTTCCTCGGGTTCCGTTGCAGAAGCTATCCATCATCACATGAATACAATCCACGGAGGCCGGTCGAGAGAGCCAGCAGCTTCGGAGGGCCGCCTGTAGAGCGATCTGAAAACCAGAAGTAGTAACGTAATGATGAATGAAGGAAAGGAAGTGGCGAAGATGAGTGGGGTTCCAACCGCCTGATAAAGTTACCTGATATTCGTCGATAGGAGTGAGGAAAAAACCCCGAAGAAAATCTCACCCAGGCAACTCGTCCCGACCGGGGATCGAACCCGGGCCCGCTGTGCTCGGAGTTAGACTCGCTAACCTCTCAGCCACAACTGTGAACTTAAGTGGAGTTAGTACACTCCAATACTCAGCTGACGATTTGTTTTGGTAATAAGTTATTACGAAATATGTTGGATAGTTTTCCCATTGTAGGAGTGTCGTCTTTAATATTCATTATTTATTAGAAACTCTACCACGTGCTAAACGAAGGGAGTAACCGACACTCGCGTTCTGCGCTCCGGCAATACATTTAGCAGTAGACTATGTGCAGCGTGCAAGCCCACGTAACAGATTCGTGAGGACGCAAAACAAGGAATGTCACGGAGCATTGAACACAGTCGAATCTTACTTCCTAACGCTCCACCTCCATTGTCAGGTACTGTAAAGGATGTCAGATTTGTTAAAACGACTCTGAAGATCTTAGCGTGTCCCATAGCATCGTCTCCTCTTGATTAATAATACAAGTAATTCAGTTGTAATATTGCTTGAACACATTCATAGACTGTTAATTACAGTTCTAGCACTAACTGAAGTTCTCCACCGGAAAAAGATCTATCTAGTTTATTTTATTTGATATCGTTGAATTATAATTAGGCTTCGTATTTCAGTTACCTATAAACTGGAATGAGGTTGCCTGATTCGAAGTATATGTGACGTCACAGCGCAGGCACAGGTACGTTCGTATACAAAATAGTCACGTATCCTCCGCCCTCTTCCTCTAGAAAATCAAAACCGGACGCAGTCATAGTGAGTAGTCTTATCGATCACTGCTCTTACTAGTCGTATTATTTAAGTAACTACATCTTTGTGGCTGATTGAAGGTTCATTGCAGAGGTAAAATACCTTAGTTAAGATGCTCAAGCGTGTAGCAGGGCACAGTTGAGAATATTTCATCTAATATTTTCACTGTAAATATAGACAACATTACATATAAATAATGTAAAATTAACGTAAAAGTGACAAAAAAACAGTACAATAAAAGACACTGCAATACCAAAAGGCGCCGAAAGTGTGTTGAGCGTAATCGAAAAGAACCAGTACCATCAAAATCTGAAAATTATGAAGATATTAACTCGATGTTAGCATGGAGTTGTGTAGTCTACCATGATGTTCAGTGTCAACATCCTAATTAATAAACTATATAATCTACATTTTAGGGAATTTCTAGAAAAGTATATAGAAAATTAGTGGATTTTTAGTGATGAGCGACATATGCAATATCCTAATGAAACACGAAAAAATATCAGACAATAGGAATACCTTCTACTACATCATGCACCAATAACATCATGTGCTATTGAAATAATTTCTTGCAATATAAAATAATTTCAAGTGACATCCGCATAAGTTCAAGTTCCGTAACTTACGAATGCACGTTATTATTCACTGCAAAGATCACGACGAAAATGAACATCACGGCTCAAGCATGTGTTTACTAGTATAGCTTCAGAATGTCGGGAGTTGACTGCACTACACGAACACGCAGCGATGACTTGTTTCTTTATATTCTTATCCGTTGCATTACCTGTATTCGGCGTACTATATAGTCAATGTTTCTTTATCTTCAGTCTTTAGGTAGCTGGAATACGAAGCCTAATTATAATTATAGTCTACTCGCCATTATGTTATTATAGTATAGTAAACTTTACAATTTTTGTTTAAAGCAAAATGTATAGAGTAGCTTATGATGTGTGAAATACAATTTGTTTTAAAAACAAGCTGTATAATTCACTGTAGGTACATAAAAAAATACTGAATTTCAAACCGTACTAGAGAACATGCCAATGTTATTATTTACAGCATAGCGTAATACATACTATATATTAATAGTGATGACCAGGAAGTAGCGCCAGGTGAGGCCGACACGTTTACTTGAGCGCGAAATGACAATGAGCAGTTAGGAAATTGTTTTTATTAACACTGTCATTGTAACAGCTATTTGTAGGCATATGTCTTGTATATTGCTTAATATATGGACTTAGCATATCATTAAGAAACGTGCCTAAATAGTTGCATTGTGATGAAATACATTATTACATTTCGAGGTTACGGTAAAGTCATTATATATTATATAGTACAATTGTTTTCCTATTTGATATTTTGTTCGCTTCCTTACAAGGAATACGAAGAAAATAATGTCTGAGCCGTGATTTCAGACCTAGAATGCTAATATTCTAGCCTCTATGTGTGTAGTGAAAGCAGAAAGTATCTCGATTGCAGTGATTCTCATCTTCCATCTAGCAAAGTGAGCAAGTGCTCTTGGGTATAAGATCTCACAGCAGTAGACGTTGCATACATTGAGTGGTATGAATAAAAATGAACAATATCTCCAGAGCAAATCCACAATTAAAAAGTATTTTGTTCTTGGTACGAGAAATACCTCCGTTGTGATATTAATAAAGGTTTTTTTATGTCTACGGGAAATTTTATGTTGGTCAGTGACATACTAGTTTCACTTCACTTATTTCTAGTGGCACCTGATTCGTACACATTGTACAGTAGTTGCAAAAAAACCGGACCTACACTTATAGCTGATTTCAGAGCATTGTTCACTCCAGAGCACGATAGACTGGTAACTAAGACTTTTGTGGTTCGAATCCTGCCTGAGTAGAAAACTTTTTTTTGCTCCTTATTCAAATTTATTCCTAATACTTTTCGATTGCAGCGATATTTTGCTACTTAATTAACTTATTATTCCCAGAACATGAATTTTACCAGCAATCGAAAAGTATTGGGAATAAATTTGAATAAGGAACAAAAAAAAGTTTCCTTCCCAGGCAATATTCGAACCACGAAAGTCTTAGTTACCAGTCTATCGTGCTCTGGAGTGAACAAGGCTCTGAAATCAGCTACAAGGATTGGTCCGGTTTTTTTTTTCATTACTGTACGTTAAACAAAAATCCTGTGTGACGAAAACCCAATGGTTAGGACTTGATATTCATTATTAACTCTATGAAACATCATGGAAAGTGTTCAGATTGAATCACAGATAGGTTTATAGGTTTTGTTGTATATTTCATTATGAATATTTATTTAAATTGTACCAGGGAAAAATAATTACGAATTTAACTTCTTGAACTTCTGTCTTTTCATCTTTTTTTCGAATTTGATCATCTTTATTACGAAGCAATATATTACCACATTATGCAAAATAAAACAGCTAAAGATAATTTGCTTCTTAGAACTAGAAAACGCTGTTTGGGCTGGCCAAAGCACTTCTTTTATTACTAATTGTAGGATCTCTATTCTGGAAACAATATTAATGTGACGTAAAAAGCAATCGATATCATCAAGAAGTATCCATTATGATAAAGAAAGAATAATGCTGACATTGGTCAGGAAGAGAAAAAAATTGGCTGGATCACTGGCTAAAAATAAACTGCCTATAGAAGGATTCACTGGAAGGAATTGTAAACGGACGAAATGTTCGGGACAGAGAAAGATGTTAGATGATATACAACATTAAGATAAATGGATCGTATGCGGAAAGAGGAAAGATTGGAACATGCTTGGTTTGCAGGGAAGGACCTGTATTGGGCACAAAACTATGACTGAATGAATTGCGCAAACACTGAAATTCTTCTTACATGAGAATTATGAACTGATCTATACCAATATCAACACTGCTGGACATTTTATCCTGATTGAGTGTAAGAGAAGGCCTTATGGTCTTAACTCTGCCAGGTTAAATAAAGCCATTATTATTATTATTATTATTATTATTATTATTATTGTTATTATTATTATTATTATTATTATTATTATTATTACTATTTTACACTTTCTCGTGACTATAAAAGAGTGGTTTTATTCACAACGATCAGATGGTCTTATAGGTACGGAACGATGCCTCTTTCATTAAAAGATAGTGACACTCATTCTAAAGTCCCCTTTAATACAATCGTATTAAAGGGGACTTTAGAATGAGTGTCACAGATTTATTGTTGTGTTTCTGGCTTTACACTCATAATAGGGCCTAATCTCTTTTTCATTGAGCACGAATTTGGTTTACAGTTACTATTACTGTACTGCTACTAATACTGCTACTACTACTACTACTACTACTAATGCTGCTGCTACTACTACTACTAATGCTGCTGCTGCTACTACTACTACTATTACTACTACTGCTACTACTACTACTATTACTGCTGCTACTGCTCTACTACTACTGCTACTACTACTACTACTAATGCTGCTGCTGCTACTACTACTACTATTACTACTACTGCTACTACTACTACTACTATTACTGCTGCTACTGCTCTACTACTACTACTACTACTACTACTACTAATGCTGCTACTACTACTACTAATGCTGCTGCTACTAGTACTACTACTATTACTGCTGCTACTGCTCTACTACTACTGCTACTACTACTACTACTACTAATGCTGCTACTAGTACTACTACTATTACTACTACTGCTACTACTACTACTATTACTGCTGCTACTGCTCTACTACTACTGCTACTACTACTACTACTAATGCTGCTGCTACTAGTACTACTACTATTACTACTACTGCTACTACTACTACTACTATTACTGCTGCTACTGCTCTACTACTGCTGCTGCTACTACTACTACTACTACTACTAATGCTGCTGCTGCTACTACTACTACTACTACTATTACTGCTGCTACTGCTCTACTACTACTACTACTACTACTACTACTACTACTTACTTACAAATGGCTTTTAAGGAACCCGAAGGTTCATTGCCGCCCTCACATAAGCCCGCCATCGGTCCCTACTACTACTACTACTACTACTACTACTACTACTACTACTACTACTACTACTACTACTACTACTACTGCAAACTGCCGCTGTTGCTAATAGCCGTATCGTTTGCAATTACGTTAAAATATCTGCTACTTTTATATTACGATGAAGAGATAAGGCTCTGTGTGGTGAGTGATTTCATCTGAGGACGACAGAAAGTCTGGGCTGGCTATTGGAAGTCGGAACTTGAACTGAAAAACGTTGCTAGTTGGAGAAATGCCATTCCTCGACAGTGTTTCGATTATGAGCTCCTGGAGAATGATACTTGGCACTTTTATATACAGTACGTACGTCGAACAGTTTCCTTCGTAACTGTAAAGTGCATTTTTTCTCTCTCCTTAAAAGTAACAGACAACTAAGTTGACAATTTTCAGTGTTGTCCGGTATTTGTCGATACATCAGTGGGAGGACTGGTTCCTACTACTTGCATAAAAACGATTCTGTTATTTAAAGCTAACTGTAGCAATAGGGAGAATTTATAGTCTACTGTTTAAATTCATGAGGTGTGCGTAAGAACGATTCTGCTATTTAATGCTAGTTGTAACAATAAGGAGGGCTTATACAATGTAAATTCTTGAGGCTTGGGCATTTCTTCTTGTTTAGTTCACAGTGCATGCGTTTTGCCTTGTCCAAATTTATAGGTCGTACATAATAGTACATTATGCAACGAGCCTATAATGGTAGTAATTAAGACGCGAGTATGTTTATGAAACGAGCGCAAACGAGTTTCATAATTTTCATACGAGCGTCGTAATTATCATACGAGCGTCGTAATTATCATTATAGGCAAGTTTCATACGACTTTTTATGCTCGACCGTATTTCTAACTTGAAAATTATTCATAAGTATTCATGTTATTGTTATGTGTGTGAGGAACGGAACTGACCTTGTGTAATAGCCTACCTTATAAATGGTGAGATGTGCGCAGACGCGAAAGTATTGATTTTTTTCGAGAAACAAAGTCGACAACCTTGATATAACCTTGAAATTGAATTCGACATTGAAAAACGAGATGACAAATTGAATTCATTTGAATATTACTTACAATTAACGCTAATTGTTATAGTAACAGAACATAACCTTCTGCGACAGTATTGGATTTCCAGCCTCCGTGACGTTTCGGTAGTTGTCTTTCGATTGCATATCCTAGAATAATCGATACTTGCGCTTTCATATTGCTACCATGGCGTATTCTGATTGGTTGAAGAACTGAACTTTAATGAATAGGTGTACTTTAATAAGGTCCATTAAAGGGCTGCTACCAGGTGTATAATTACTACATTTCGGCATGGTCGAGCATAAATATAAATATAAATCTGATGGATTCGAACCTACGCCTGAGCGCAGCCCCGGAGCACGAGTCCCGCTCATTAACCTCTGGTAAGGATGGCCCGACTGTGTAAGTGGTAGTTGTGGCGACGACTGCTGTGTTATATTAATTGTAATGGTAGGCCTACATGTTTATATTATGACTTATAAGACCACTTGAATTCACGTTGGTTGTTTTAGTACGAAATTATTACTATTCCTTGCTATGATATTTGTGGCTTTTTTGGGGTGGAATGCGCTAATGCATGCGAATTGCGGTTCTTGCTTCATTCTATTCTGCAGAGATACGAATGTCAAGCTCTATTAATGAGGAAACTTTACTCGTGGTTTCACGATAATGGGGAAACGCGACATATTAGACCAATTTGCATTCAGTCGGAGCTGCAGAACATCGTGCTGGTTGAAATTTAAGCTTGATTTATACGTTTGTCGTTTGTTTATTCGAGTTTCTGAGGGAGGCAGATGTTTTGCTATCAACTGTTGAGAATGGAAGAGAAGCTTATGAGGGGAATTACTCATCTGTGGATCGAAAATTATAATTTTGAATTCAATTTGCTTTATAGACTACACGTTTTTTCTTTCTTGTGGCGAAAGAATTTCTAAAATATCTCAAGTAGTGTCCGAGATGTGTACTTCAACTTGTGTCACTTCACTGTCCATTTAAATTTACTCTTAGTCGAACTTTTTCCGAAATTTTGGAATTTTCCCTGATAACTGAAATCATTTTTGAGATAGTTTAATGAAATGTTGCATGCTAACTATATTATTATTATTATTATTATTATTATTATTATTATTATTATTATTATTATTATTATTACTCAACCAAGGCCAGTGGAGTCCTGCAGCCCGGAGCGCCACTTGTAATTCTCCTGCGTTCGTATAGCGTCATCGCGATAGTTCACATTACGCCCGCGTTTCCACTCGCCTCGGTTGAGTTACAGTAATGTTCGAATAAAGTAGCTGTATCAGGATATACTGTATAACTATGTAGGATAGGGCCTTGACTTGGTTCAGACTAAGTAAACACAACCCCCTTCCACTAGTTAGTCCACACCTGTGGAGTAACAGCGCTTTTAGCCGCGAAACCAGGTGGCCCGGGTTCGATTCCCGGTCGGGGCAAGTTACCTGGTTGAGGTTTTTTCCGGGGTTTTTCCCCAACCCATTATGAGCAAATGCTGGGTAAAATGCTGGGTAACTTTCGGTGCTGGACCCCGGACTCATTTCACCGGCATTATCACCTTCATCTCATTCAGACGCTAAATAACCTCATGTTGATAAAGAATCGTAAAATAACCTATTAAAAGATCCACTAGCTAAAACTCTACCTGCTGGGAAGAGCTCTCCCCACCCCCTAGCTAAAACACCAGTGAATGGACAGTACAGCCGATAGGAACTGAATATACGTCATCGCTACTGTCGGAGGGGGACACGCGACTAGTTAATGTTTGTAAACAAAACACACGGACCAAGGATGCCTATCCTGATACAGCTACTTTATCCGAACCTTAATTATCAGTTTAGATTTGGTAATTTTATTTTAGAAATAACTTTCCTGTGTTAATATATGTTGGTAATTTACCTTAGTTCACTAGTTTCGGTTCGATTTGTAGCCATCTTTATACTAGAATTTTTATCAACACTAAACACCACACATCACGAACTGCTGGTCGTAACAGACTAAAAGTCACGGCGAGGTGAAGTTTCATTTTGTGACGAAAGACTGTGTGTATACGAAATAGTCCCCGCGAATTTTCATTTTCTTCCTTAGTATTCCAGGAATACTTCATTCGTAATATTATTCATGTTTAACATAGAACGTGAAACTTCCCGCGTTTCCTCTAGGGAGAGGCGATTGAGATCAATTGATTGAAATCGATGTGATGTGGTGATAATGGTGACTGCAAATGAAGAAGATGAAGATGAAAAGTACCAAAGGTACAGTGTGGTACCACATTTACTGCTTGTTAGAAGGACTGGACAATACTTTTCCTGAATTTTGAATTCGGACTAATTTTTAAATTAATTTCTTATAGCTGATCAATATTATACAGCGTGTCCCTAAATGATTATCGGGGTTTCAAAGTTGTTTAATTCCTCTGACTTGCAATATACAAGAACAAACTTTACATGGGAATGAGGAGCAACTCAACTAGTTTTCATACAGTACCTTATAAGAGTTGAATGTGAACACCATTTGTTACAAGACAGACATCCAGTCGATAATCAGTATGTTTGGAGTGATAGCCAATCCTTCTCAACTCTCAGCGGTTGCGGGTACACTTGGTTCTTCACTTACCCCCACAGAAAGAAATCACATGGTGTATGGTCGGGAGACTGTGGGCTACGTACGAAAGCGCTCTGGCATTCTCGGTTCTTTCGTTGGGTACACGTGAATGTTCTGAACTCTTTACTTTACAAAAGCATCCATTCGTTTCAAACGGCGTATAACATCGACAAATGTTATCGTATGGAAGATCAATTCTAAATTTCGACGGAAAGCTCGCTGTACAGAATCTACAGAACCGTACTTTGCAAATTGCAATACAGAAAAATACTTATGCAAGGGAGTCGTCATTTTGTAAATGTGACAGTGTGACGCAACAAAGATGAGAAACTTTCACAGCACTTCTTTCATTACATGTAGGAAATACACATCCACTTTCATTTGTAAAGCCATCCAACTACCTGAAACCCCAATAATCACTTAGGGACACGATTCAGGTGTTGGCGCCAGCTTATTCTTGAAATAGGCTATTTCACCAAGGAAATTTCGAAGTTTTGATATACAATTGATCCAACGACAAGTGGAACCAAGGGTCACCGAGAAAACCTGCTCCGTCACTATTTTCGTATATTAAAAGTTTCATTTTATATTATCAGCATACGAACGAGGCTGTCCGGTCTGGAAAGTAGTTTCTACCAGAGCAGTGGTTTCTACAGCCAATGGATCAACGATGGGCCTCCTTTTCCGTGTGATCTTTATTGATACCCATTCCGAATTGCTCTTTCTAAGTTAGCATTCGCGATTATTGTTTTTCAAGTCATTACCATATTTATACACCGATATATAGAATAAGTATAAAGTCTTATATTTAGAGATAGGATTTTCATGCACCATCAAATCGTAAAATATGCATGCATCCATGCACTATCAAATGGCCAAATATGCACAATGAAGGAAAAAAACATTGAAAACATACACTATCAAAGTTGAAACTTACATTTTATTTTCGAATGGCACAATGTACTACTAAAAATCTTTCAAAATTTATAAGATATTATTTCCCCTTGATCCACTGTGCCACAAGATCTCTTCTCGAACATTTAATCGGGGGCATTACAACACATCACAGATCACCATAGAACACAAATACAGTAGCTAATTCACAAAACACCTGTACATGTAGCCTACTACAGACCTTCTACCTATCTACCTGTCCAAATTAAAGACATGTTAGGGGAAGCATGTTAGTACTATTGTCGCCAAACTACAAAGTATGGGAGGAAGCAGAAGAGGCATCCTTCTAATAATAATAATAATAATAATACTACTAATAATATAATAATAATAATAATAATAATAATAATAATAATAATTTTAGCCTCAGGGTAAGACTTGTATAGAATAGAAGTGTGGAATTCCAGTGACAATACAGACGTGGAAAAATTATTAGACTAAATTAATTATATGTGCAACAAAGCTGTACTTATCGGCAAAAATAATGACCAAAATGTATTTTGCACAGAAATAATTAACAGAAAATTGAGTCTGGAGGTTACTAATATTTTGTGAACATTCCCTTATTCTTTATTAACACGTTGATTTTGTCAGGGATGCTGGAAACCAAAGTTTGACACTTTCTTTGAATATCAGCATCATTTAGCCAGATATAAGATAGTGCCTAAATGAATCCTTGTTTTATTGTAAGCCTCTTTTTGTTCACTTTCTTCTTCAGTATAGATCACAGAGTTTCAATTTCGTTCATGTCCGGTCTTCTTGCAGGCCATGGGATAACAGACTGTTGAATATCTTCTGCAGTATATAATTAAAACGCCAGTAGTACCAACACAGGCAGGCAAAATATACTTAACCATTGTAAAAATATACTAGAAGATGTAAACAGTCATATTTACAACTATAGAGATTCTGTGAATTATGCTGATAGTTGATATGACGAATTATATTATGTTTCCAAGAAAAACGTTTTAGTCTAATAATTTGTACACGTCTGTACAATGAGAGGATTAGCTGATAAGGTTCAAAGTCCTCGGGTAGAAACGCTGCAAACCGTTAGCATTTCGCTTATATTTTTCAGTACATATACTCAAATATTGTAAGCTCAGAAATACCAAACTCTACGAGGCAGCATTTATTACATGCAGTATCATGCGATTTAATATAAAATATGCAATGAAACTATAAAAGTGGACGTAATATACAACATAAACCTCAAAATATGCATTATTAAATTTGATATCTAAAAAACATGCATTATGCATGAATTTACCACTAAAAAGACCAAAACATGCAAATATATTTCGAATCACTAAGTAATGAAACGGATTATTTACAAAGTCTGAGAACTGTAGCAGGCTTATATAAAAACATGCTTTTGGATGGAAATCCTGTCTCTACTTATATTAAATAAATTGATCAAATATGTAGATTTTAAAATCATAAACCATGGTTTTTATTGATGCAGCAACACATTTATTCGTATGAGAAACACTAAAATTGAGTCAAACATAATTTTATTTACTTTTTGTAACAAAGTGATCGCTTTCCGTACCACCTCCCAAACTGCACGTCATAAAATACTCTCGAGTTTCCTTTTAATTGTTCTATGTTCAACTTCACTTTTCTACCACGCCTCGGCCGCTAATTGGCCACAAACTGGCGCTTTTATTATGCAGCGAGGAAAGATAACTGTAGTTGTGTTGGCTTGTAATTTTGCGGAGCAGCCCAACCTCGTTTACTTAAGGCGTTTCGCAACTAGTGTGGGCTATTTTTAGCAATAAAACTTTTTTATCATCGCCAGTAGAGCGTTAGAAACAAGGTACGAGTTGTAATGGATCTTGTAAAAAAAAAAAAAAAAAAGCTGGAGTAAATATTAATCAAAACTGAAAGTAAAACGTATGATTCAAATTGATTTCGTGAAAATTTGAAAGTTATCTGAATATCCGGTGGACGAAGCGGTAGAGACAGATTCACTAGTAAAAACCTGTTGAAGATCGAGTGAAAGGGAGTTTGAATTAATGAGAATAAAATGATGCCCAACTTTTCTAGTTGAAGGCAGAGAACAGCTTGTTTCAATATTGTGGGGTGGTTAGTTGGAAGTTCGAGAATTGTTAACTTTTCTTTCATCTTATTGATGAGGGCGGAGTTCTTAAGTAACAATGCTTACCAAATCCATCCAATTTTTTTTTTCTTAGAAACAAACTACGTCTCATCGGTAAGATTCTTCTCTTTAACGGTGGGTATGTCGTCTTTTCGCAGTTACTCAATACTGAAGCTTAGGACTAATGCAGTGAAACTGTGTCGCTTTACTACAGGAACATCATTTTATTTTTACTTCAATTTTTATTGTACCTACCTGAGTTTTTGAATGTACTTCACTCCCACCCCTTCTACTAATGAAGTTCAACCGTCCTCCACACAGAACCAAGACCGCATATACAGTCATAGTAGCCTTACGGTCATAGTAAACAGTACGTTCCAGAAATATGTTCGCGTTTTCCAGTGACGAAAGAGCTTTCAATATTGCATCATTTTCCATTTGCCTACGTCGCATCCCGGTTTCCCCCACCTGCTTCTATTCGCCTCTCTGTAAATGCTAGTGGCTGGGCTGTCTTAGCTCTTTTCTGAGAACATTAATTTCTGTTAGGAATTGGACGTAATATTATACCTATACAATTGTTTAAAATAACTTAAATAAAAGGGCCTCGTTAAGTAATTAACTGTCACGTGATTTCGTCCCTTTCTACGACGCTGCGACGTAACCACTTGGACGGACAGTAGATAGCATGTCTGAGTATTTTTATCTTTTCGGATCGGGCAGAAGTGAAGATTGAATGTACAGTACGTAAGGTCTCTTTTATAGAGTAGATACAGAATTATTTGAACATGAGTTACTGATACGAAGTACGAACCTGGTAATTGGAATTACGTACAATAGTCTATAGTGCGATAATATGCACATTAGAACTGAAGCCCATATCGAAATGAACGACTACCACTTTAAAAAATGTGCTTAAATATCCATATTATGATTATTTTTCAATTTAACTTCATTCTCTATATTGTACGCTAATGTGCTGTAGACAGTATAATATACACTGCATAATGAATACGTCCGCATGGATAACTCAGTTCGTGAGTAAAAACACTCATTGTTAATACTGTACTGTATTTTGATTGAACAAAAACCTAACGAAAATGATCAAACTCAAAATCGCGATATTTCCTAGTTTACGTAAATGGATGAACTACTTTTCTTCCCTCCTATACCTAGTAAAGTGATTTGTTTGTATATTACGCCAGTATCATCGAACTCCACGCAGGAAACGGTGTTTCCTGTTCTTAATCGTTGATCCAAAGGTATAGCCAGGTTAATATTAGAAATGTTAGTAAAAATAAAATGATGTCCCTGTATAATGGCATGACGTGTAGCATACCAAAGGAGATGGAGTAGGTTGCGTAAGGATGAAGGAAAAATCCTGGGGTTTTGACAGTTATGTCCTAGCCTCTATCCGCCAGATATTCGATCTGTACTAGAAGCATCGGCTTGATCCAGGTGTAATCAGTGTTGCCAACTGGACGGAATTTCCGTCAAAAGTGACGGAATTTCAATGTAGCGGACGGGAAAAGAATGGCTTTGACGGGTGACGGATTTTCTGGCGGAAATTACGATTTACATCGTCCTTTGACGTTTTAACCTGCTGTCATTTGCAATTCTTAATTTTTGGGGGAGCGTAGATCAACAAAGCACATCAAGTGCAGAACTAGAGGCAGATGATGTGTATGAATTATTATTTTAATCAAGATTGTTAAGAAAGTTTCGTTAATATTTACTTTTATTTGTATATAGATATATTGAGTGGGTCTTACTTTTTTAAATTTTGACGGATTTCCAGGTGATAGATTGACGGGGATACAATTTATATGTTGGCAATACTGGGTGTAATGTTGGCATTAGTGCTCCGAAGCTGCGGTCGGGCATAGGTTCAAATCCTGGTTACCTGTTAAATTTTTCCAGATATATTTCTAACTAGTCCACACCTGTGGAGTAACGGTTAGAGCGTCTAGCCGTGAAACCAGGTGGCCAGGGTTCGATTCCCAGTTGGGTAAAGTTACCTGGTTGAGGTTTTTTCCGGGGTTTTCCCTCAACCCAATATGAGCAAATGCTGGGTACCTTTCGGTGCTGGACCCCGGACTCATTCCACTGGCATTATCACCTTCATCTCATTCAGACGCTAAATAACCTAACATGTTGATAAAGCGTCGTAAAATAACCTACTAAAATAAAATATTTCTAACTATGAGGCGTTATCAAGTAATCCCCCGGTGAATGCTCTTATAACATCCATGGTGCAACAGCCCATTACGAGTCACGTCCGACCAGCCGATTATTGGCCTCATGTCCACATGCCGCGGCTGAAGTGAACCGGTCATCCAACCAGAATGGAGGTATCGTGTGGTTAGCACGATGATTCCCTAGAAGTTTTAGTCGTACGGATTGTAATGAATCTAGTAAAAAACCGTTGGAGTAAGTATTAATCAGAACTGAAAGTAAAATGTATGATTCAAATTGATTTCATGAAAATTTGAACCGTTTCTTAACCGGATTTCGCTATGGATAGTAGCTCCCCAAATTCATCACGATGCTGAGTGGGCACCGATCCAATACACTGGCCGAAATTTAATGAGAAAATTCCTCCCCCATGATGACACGAAGCAACCCTCAATCTGTAACATCAGTCCTATGCAGGATGCCTAGATCAGAGATTCTCAACCTGTGGGTCCCGAGGGGACGATTGGTGGGATGCATAATGGGTCCGACAAATTTGTAAGTAATGTAGACTTGCAATATAAAAGCGTGAAAGAGTATAAAAAGTTTTATTTTAAATTTTAGCACCTGCTTAATTAGAATAAATTATAGTTTTTAATGACTTAGTTCTTCTTCTTCTTCTTCTTCTTCTTCTTCTTCTTCTGCCTGTTACGGTCTCACATAAAATTTTCACGCCATCTCTTAGCAGGACGACCCACAGATCTTTGGCCATGTGGTACATAATCATAAATTGCCTTTGGGAGTCTACTATTACTCATTCTTTCCAAATGATGTTTCCAATTAGACTGATACTGAACAATGTAATCTAAAACTGGTTGAGTTTTTAGTTCCTTTAAAATTTCACAATTTCTTTTCAGATCCCATTTAGTATAGCCCGCCGTTCTTCGCATGAATCGCATTTCACAAACCGTTATTCTGTTTCATCTGCTTTCCTCAGTGTCCATGCTTCGCTGCCGTAGCTGAACATCGGTCGTGCCAATGTGTTGTAGAGACGTATGCGAGTGTGTTTCTGAACCAAGGATGGTTTCATCACACTATTAGTTATTTTTTTAATAATGTAATTATTTAACTTGTGGATCCTATGAAGTTCAATATCTTTCAAGGTGGATCATTGGCCTAAACAGATTGAGAACCTCTGCTTTAGACCACGACGCTACGGCGCAGGACGAAAACCTGGACTTATCTCACGGAAATCATCGTACTATCACAGATTCCATCGTCACTTTATAATTGCAGATTTGATAGGACGCTGTTAAGTAACAGACTAAAAATTTAATAAAAAAAAATCAATTTAGACTTGCCATAATTTGGATATAGTTCTTCGGCGTAAAACTCCAGCACTCTAGTCGTTCAGCCAGTTAGAATGACAATCACGAGCGAAAGTTGGGAGAGAGAAAAAACTAAAATTGTGTGCGCGATCTCAAGTCTTTCCAAGGATAAGCAAAGTGTGCTCTTGGAATATCTATATGAATACCAGCCTCTTGGCTACATGCTTATTCTAGAATAAGGCTGTCCCATTTAAACGAATTAGATAATTTTAAAGAAAACAGATAACCAAGAAGAGGATGTAACCTATTATACGAGTAACACACTAAACACTGAGTTCGTTAACGTTATCAAATCTGTTATGGCAATTCTTTTGACAGCATATTCTATGTTTACAATATTAGATCCTAATATGTTAATAATTCTCAACAGAAATAAATTAGAAATGAGATTACTAGAGATACAAATATTGTTGAAATTTCAGTTATTGATTTTATTCGAGAAAAAACAATTTAAAAAATATGGACAATATCACATGAAAGCTTTCCGAAGAGAATCATGAAATGGATACCACTTGGCCTAAGGAGAAAAGAAAGACCACCTGAAGCATGAACAAAGGGAACTTATTAGATATACAGGATGATTTCTCGAGGATTTACCGTCCCTTACGGAGCTTAATTCCGAAGACATTCTGAGAAAAAAATGTCATATAAACATTTGTCCTAATCTCAATATTTTCATAATTACACTAATTTGAAGTTGTTTGTAAAATGTCATTATTTTTTAGTTTTAAGGGTAAAAGAATATTACAGATAAAGAATGAACTATTCAGAAGTATCATTTCTTTAATTAGTTGGTATTCTGAAGCTAAAAATATGATGTGAATTCCATATGATTGGTTGCTTAGTGTTACAATCCGAAGTTCTATGGAGGTAAAATCTAAAAATCTAGGTCGGTTATTTGTTTTATATACACGAGAATGTTAACAACTCTATCGTCTATCAAAATTTGATTTTGAAATATTTCATGGGGAAAGGAAGTGATGTTTATTTTTTTAGATGATTCATTTTGAAATTACCAACTCACTGTCTTATTGTTTTTGTCCCGTTCCGTAACCGAAACATACTCGGATGTGACGAAATTGTCGTCGCGAAACAAACAGATCAGCAGAGCGAGGTGGGTTACGTCATGCACAGCCTTGACATCTTGGAGAGTTCATTTGTTTTGGCTTTTTTGTGTTTTTTTTTTTTTTTTTTTTTTTTCGCCAGCTACTCATGCCCTCCTGTTGGATGCACCTGTGGGGTACCGCGCGGGAATGAAGAATGTGCCGAAGCAATGAGCTGGCTATGCCAACAGCTGTGTGCGACAAACGGACTGTCGATTTGAATTTGTGTAATGTTTTGCATGCTTTAAGAATGCTCAGAACGGATAGAAATTTTCGCGCTTTTTCTGCTCTAGTATTTCGTCTGATTACACTCAACAACAAATTTTTACTTTTCGTCTTGCTCCGAAATAAAAATAGGTGAATATTACTAATATGTGTGCCCTAAATTGCCCCGTCACGTACGAATTTTTTATGACAAAACTTATTTCTTTTTAATTTTTCGCTGCTACTGATAAAATTACAACACACGAGGGATCCAAACTTCCTTATAATATTGGAAAAATGTGTACTGGATACAAAAATGATGTAACAATGTTAAAAAACATCACCTATAAAAATATTTCGTGCATATAATGAGAAAAATCTCGGAATTTGAACTTACATTTAAGATAATTTTCTGGATGACTTCTGTTTGTAACTAGACCCGGGACTGTATTTTACAAGGAACCAACAATAGTCTGCAAGCATGCTGGATGATGATCTTCCTTTATATCGCCTTTCCATTTCAGATATTTCTTGATGAAATCTTTCCCCATGCTCGTCGTTTACCGCTCCACAGTTAGGAGGAAAGAAATCCAAATGAGAATGTAAAAAGTGTATTTTGAGAGACATATTACACTCCATTTTGTCATATGCACTTAACATGATTTCCACAATAAGTACTATGTAGTTCTCTGCCCTAGAATTTCCAAGGACATTTGAGCAAACGTCTTTGAAAGCGCGCCATGCCATTCTTTTTGTAACGGAAGGTTTTTCCTCAAAGAGTCTGCCATAACTTTTTGAATTTGTGAACCGATGAAAATGCCCTCTTTTAATTTTCCTTCACTCAAAGTGGCAAACGTTTCCTTTAAATACTGAAAACCACACCCTTATTTGCTCATTGCATAGACCTCACTTCGAATTGCTATGAAATTTACTTAATAGAAGGGAACAATATCTCTTTATTTATTAGAAATACAAAATAACATGCCAACAACCATAATAAACCGTAAATAAGTCATAAACTCATAAAATGCATTAGCTTTTGTTTTGGTTTATACCCCCATCCCGCGCCACATGTTTCCTAGGGGAATGCTTATCGAAAAGTGAAATCACAGTATATCTTAAAAAACCTTATGTGATACGAAGAAAAGAGATGCATTTTCGGATTCAGCGCACATCAGACCATAAGGGACACATTGTTTTAAGTCGGAGCAAAATTCTTGTTGTTCAGTGTCATTTGCAATTTCATTTTCAAAATTGTTGAACGTATTGGTGATTCATTTAATTATGTGCACAACATAATTGTAACGCTACAAACTTTGGAATAAATAAAGTTATCTTACAATCACCTCATGGATTAGGACTGTTGTCTCGTTCCGGTAACTTTTATTCTTCTTCCTCCTATCACGTATTAAGCCTGGTGGCCTGTTACGGTCTCACTCCATCATTTCAGCGGAAGCCCCAAAGATCAGTATTTTGGTGCTTCGCGTGGTGTCCTTGTTCTAGGCATATGAGATTTCTATTTCTGCCTATAATTTTGGATTTTTTCTAAAATTGGGTCAATATTGAATTCTTTTAAAATATCCCAATTTGTTTTCTAATCTGATCTAGTAAAGCCAGCGTTTCTTCTTATAAACTTCATTTCATTGGCAGTGATTCGGTGTTCATCACATTTACATATGGTCCAAGCTTCACTTCCATACATGAGAACAGGTCTCGCCACTGTTTTTTATAGGCTTTAATTCTTGTATATTTTTGGACAAGAGAAGGTTTCAAAATGTTATTGATGTTATTTATTGCATAGTTAAAGTAATTCAATTTTGTAGCACTATATCTTTTTCTTGTTCACAGCTCAAATGATAACCCAACTATTTAAAACATGAGTCGTATTCTACGGGTTTATTATGAAGGCAAATTTTGCTGCGGAGATGATTTTTTCCGATGAATACCATTTACTTTACTTTTATTAACTGAAATTTCCATCCTTTATTTCTCAGAAATGAGTTGTAATTGAAAAATAGAACGTTGGAGGCTAATAATATTACATTATGAGCAAACAGTAATATATCTAACTTAGAAATTATATTGATGTTCAAATTACCATGTTTTGTTCTTTCCCAGTTTCTAATCGTATGATCCATGTACAGTAGTAGCAAAAAAAACTGGACCGACCCCTGTAGCTGATTTCAGAGCTTTGTTCACTCCAGAGCACGATGGACTGGTAACTAAGACTTTCGTGGTTCGAATCCTGCCTGAGAAGGAAACTTTTTTTTGTTCCTTATTCAGATTTATTCCCAGTACTTTTCGATTGCTGGTAAAAGTCGTGTCCTGGGAATAATAAGTTAATTAAGTAGTAAAATATCGCTGCAATCGAAAAGTATTGGGAATAAAGTTGAATAAGGGGGGGGGGGGAAGTTTCCTTCCCAGGCAGGATTCGAACCACGAAAGTCTTGGTTACCAGTCTATCGTGCTCTGAGTGAACAAGGCTCTGAAATCAGCTACAAGGGTCGGTTCGGTTTTTTTGTCACTACTGTACATAGTAAGTAAATAGCAATGGGTATAAGCTACGATCTTTCAACCTTGATTTCCACGTAGTTTGATTGTTTCCAGTAATCTTCTTTAAAATTACAAGTTGACTTTATAAATGAACGTATTGAAGGTAGTCAGTTGTAAGCTAATCATATAAAAATGCATAATTATTAAACCATCAAATTAGTCATTTATATATAATGTTTTCTTTTGTTGACACTGTTCCTTTAAGTTTTTGATTGGTGACCTAGTCTCTTTTTCTTTTCCCTTGTCTTTATTTGCAGTTACGAAACAATTTTGGAAGTATGTTATGAGACGTTCTGTCGATATGATCTAACTAATTTTATCTGTAAATTCCAGTTCACTCCTAATTCTGTAGCTATTGTGTTAACCGATGAAGGTTCGAACCGGATCGGATCGCTCGATGCCTGAAAAATATTTGATGTATACGTCCGCTTTCCATAAAGAACAGCTGGAATATTGATAGAAAGAGAATTTCACTTTACGCATGCGCGAATATGTCTTCAGCTGCCAGTTGACAGATGCGCAAAGGTTATTATTTTCTCTTACGCAATAAACGTGTTTAGGTTATTCAGCAGACTGAAAATGTGTGTTGGGTGTTGTACGGAGCACATTCCACGTCAATATCTTGTATTATTTGCTACGTCGATGAGAGTGATGAACTAGGTAAAGTGTAAAGTTGCAAAGGTAAATGTGAATAGTATTTTAATAATCAATATCTTGAAACCCACCTACGCGTGTTTAGGTCAGATGACAGCTTGTCAACTTGTGAACAGTAATGGACAGGATATGGATTAATAGAGAGAGAGGTGGACAACGTTATACCCTTTGTCGGCTGTGACGTTTCGACAGAGAGTTATGGTATTGATAACAGCGTCAGATACGGACCCAGCTGACGAAAGCGAGGATTCTGTAACTGTTGATGAAACAATGATTTCATATGGTAGCTGCATATAAGCGCTTGTATTTTGTTACTAGAATCCTTTGAAAAGAGAGTATACAAATTTTGAATATTGTCTCTCGTTTTATAGTTACTAGAGTTGAACAACGATCGAGAAAGCAAGAGTAACAGCGCCCGCAAAGCCGAAACCCCGCACGACAGTATTGCGTTTACTGCTTATGATTAAATCACGGGAACTGTCAATTCATCGAGGTGGTCAACTCTCGAACGTCAAGCAGCCTTGAATCGTCACAGTTGTTTATACCAGACTGAACTTTTATCTATTTTGGCAACTGTTACATATGTATAAACAATCAAGTAGCCTATTTGAAACATCACCTCTACCTTTCAGTGTATAATAATCCATTCCCCACCCAATCTTTATTTAATTACTATGCTCTTATTAAAAGGCTAGGATTTTTTTTTTCGTATGTTTGAGATCAAGTGTACAATCTCAAGTAAAAAAAAATATTAACGCTTTATTTAACGTTAGTTTTATGTTCCTTAGAAGTGCAAATTTATTTGAGATTTTTTTCTATTTATATCACCATAGGTAATAGTATCTGATAATAGAATCAGAACATTTTGATAACTATGATACTTTTTTTGTTTTGTCTTTTTGTATCAATTAAACAACTCTAATGTTATTTATTTCAATGATGTATGTTATTCAAAGTTACGAAATCTTTCTACTCCGACCAAATGCTATTTCGAGAATGATGAGCAAGACTCGAAGCTTACGAGAGTTACAAGACGAGAGTCGTAAGACAAGTGCAACGAACATAACGAGCTAGAGCGGCAGTTAGATTTGTTCAGTTCTAATATTTACGTTAAAAATACTGTTTATTTGAATTTGTGTTTGTACAGACGCGAGCACAGCATTAGCGCCTTCAAATCGAATCGGTTTGGATCTTTCCTTACTAATTTTTAGCCTTGTTTTTGTCTAACAACTAAGAAAGAAATGGAACTAATGAAGTTCAGCATGTCTTTACTATCATGGAAACCAAGAAGAAACCAAAATATACCCTATAATTGCACATTCTTGTTAACGGAAATTATTTGAATGATATGTGGATGGTAGAACTGAAAGGAGAAAGACAAATTAGAAAAATTAAAATAAAAAAATCCGAAATTCCTAAAAAAAAAAAAAATGAAGTATTCGGTCAGTAATGTACGAGGAGCGTCCGTAAAGTAACTTTCCCACTCGTCCCACAGCTAGCAAACTCATATGTTGCGCGAAGCGACTGCGTGTACGTGATAGAGTAATGTCCTGGCATGGCGCATGCGCTAGCGTAACTTCCCGAGTGCTCTCAGTAGCTTCGTTTCATTGGTTGAAAATGGACGCTGCTATTCCAGCTCCCGCCGCGTGTGAAGTGCGGTCAGTGATAAAGTTTTTTGAATGTACAAGGCATAGCGCCGATTGAAATTGATTGTCAGCTGTGCCAGATCTATGGGCAAGCAGATGGTGCATTGCTGCTGTAGACAATTTTCAGCAGGAGCCAAAATATGCATGACGAGGAGCGCAGTGAGGGGCCAACCATCATCACAGACTACCTTATGGATCAACGCACCATCTGCTTGCTCGTGACGTTAGGTCCATAGACCTGGCACAGCTGACGATAAATTTCAATCGGCGCTACGCCCTGTGCATTGAAAAACTTTATCACTGACCGCACTTCACGCGGCGGGAGCTGGAATAGGAACGTCCATCTTCAACCAATGCAACGAAGCTACTGAGAGCACTCGGGAAGTTCCGCTAGCGCATGCGCCATGCCAGGACATTACTCTATCACGTACACGCAGTCGTTTCGCACAACATATGGTTTGCTAGCTGTGGAACGAGTGGGAAAGTTACTTTATGGACGCGTCTCGTAGCGAAGATGGTAGACTACCTGCAAAAATGAAGAAAATAATAGAGATCGACTGAGCGACCGAAGAAACACGGAACAGATTGAGATTGTCCAGTGTTTTCATATTAAAAACATACTGATCAATTGATTATAAACCTTCGAATGTTTGTGAGTGATATTGCGAAACATAATACATATTTTTTAAGTGATGAATTTGCCGAGTTCGAAAGTGAGAAGAATAAATTTCAAGAATAATTCTCCTAGATATAAGTAATTAAAATTGTGTAATTCGCGATTAAACCCCAATTATGTTTGTTGCAAATCTTATTCAGCGAAACAGTTTATTTCGAAGTAAAAGTAATCCCATGCAGAAAGTAACGATAGTGTGTAGTAATTTAACCAGTTAGCAATAGACATGCAATTAAGCTGGACAGGGCTTCATTTGTCCGAAAGATTTGTGTAATGACCCCTCTGACCCGCAGGTTTAACATGTATTCCATTGTGCAACACTGGAACAAGATTTGCGGAACTTTCTCTGCAGTCTCTTGGACACGAAGAAGGTCAGTGGAAGCTGTCAAATGCCGGTTGACGCGTAAGGTTATACGGTACAAACTGTGACCTTCTCTTGTCTGGGAAAAATTGTTGGTGGCGTATGTGTTCCCGAGGAGAGTAACTCACGGCCGACGAGATCTTGTCGTTCCTGATCAGTTAATCAATACAGATCTTCTATATTGGTTTGACATGCCACTCATTATACGATTTAACTGGCTATCATTCTGCAACAACGCAGTGATTCTTCGGCATTTGTTGTTGTAAGGTAAACCACTGATCGTGCATTCTTGAGACAGGAATCCTATCTTGCCATATCAGATTTCATTATATACAGAGCAAATATATAGTCCACACCTGTGGAGTAACGATCAGCGCGTCTGGCCGCGAAACCAGGTGGCCCGGGTTCGAATCCCAGTCGGGGCAAGTTACCTGGTTGAGGTTTTTTTCCGGAGTTTTCCCTCAACCCAATACGAGCAAATGCTGGGTAACTTTGGGTGCTGGACCCCGGACTCATTTCACCGGCATTATCACCTTCATTTCATTCAGACGCTAAATAACCTAGATGTTGATACAGCGTCGTAAAATAACCCAATAAAATTATATATATATATATATATATATATATATATATATATATAAAACGAACAAAACCGATCGTTAAGTTTGTATCTTTTATCTGTTATCAGTGATTAATTTCTATCTCCACATGCATTAAAATGACAGATTTATGAATCTAATGGATCATGCGATATATACAGGGTGGATGGTAACCTCTGTAGTAAAATTTAAGAGGTGATTCTACATGTTAAATATAACAAAAATTTTATTACACTTTTCCTTCGTTGAAGTACCGTTAAGCAGGAAAAAAAAGTATTTGTCCAATGTTTGCAGCGCTCTATTGCGATAATAGCCCGAGAGAAATGACTGATTGCTGTACAAGCAGATAGGTTAGAATAATCTTAACAGTTAATGTGTTGAATCTTTTTTTCGAAAATTAAACCGTTTAGCCATTAATTTAAACTGAATAATAGGGGAAATTGTTAAAATAAATCTTGCAACGCAGCGCACGTCGCGTGTTACCGATTGAGTACAACAGAGAGGCAGGGGAAGGTAAGGAGTGCAAGCCGCGCTTGCTTAGAGTTATTGCAGCAGCCGTGATGTTGCCAAATGCTTCATAGAAACATAAGATTTCCTCTAAAACGATGAATGTTAGAGAAAAAACTTATTTAGATTTTTCAAATCTCTCCTTGTGATCTATTACCAGTTTCATTTTGGTGCAGAGGTTACCGTCCATTTTGTATAATCATTCAATGCCAATGTCCTAGAGGGCGGATGTTGATAACCTAAAAATTTGCTTAAAAAGATCAAAACTCAATTTCAGAACACACAGTCCTTGATTCCACATTACACCACACAAACACACCCTCACAGGAAACAAAATAAGAGGCGCCAAGACCAGCAATGACCATTCTGAGGGTGACCCATAATAGGTCGAAACATGGAAACCAGATACGTTATATTTTAAGACAGGAAAGTCATATAATACATATTCCGAAGTAATACAGTGTTAAAAGTTGTGTAATCAAGATATATAGAATAAAATGTACTTAAAATAATGGAAACATGAGATAACAGTTAAAAAAATGATATTTAAATATTATTCAAAGTACTCGCACAACAACTTCTTAAAAATTAGTCACCTTGTTTCAAAGACTGCCCACTAAACTCGGAGAGAGGAGGCAACTTCCTGCAATGTGACTAAGATAAAGGAAAAGGGCATGCAACAAAATGAAGGCTTCAAGGGAAAACTATAGATTTTAATGAGGGTTTACAATGTGTTTCAATCAGGGGTGGTCCTTGTTAGTGCCTTCATTCTCCGTCTCCTCTTCCTTCCGCTCTTCATTTTTGTTGCCAGACTTTGCCAGATGAAGGAGTGTAAAATGACAAAACAAATTGTGGGCGCAGCGTGTATTTTTGCAATATTTGTGTTAAAAATTCTGTCTTCTGTCTACTCAGTAGATCTCTTCCAAAACCATATTGGGGACACAATGTCCTATCGTCCAGGAAACGGTGAAAGTTTCCCTCCTTCCAAATGTAAATTCTAAAGATACCCTGGTACCGACAAAAGAACAGTAACGGTCAAAGTTCTCACTTAAACCAGGACGAATAGAAGAAGTATTGGGAATAAATTTGAATAAGGAATAAAAAAAAAGTTTCCTTCCCAGGCAGGATTCGAACCACGAAAGTCTATCGTGCTCTGGAGTGAACAATGCTCTGGAGTGAACAAGGCTCTGAAATCAGCTACAAGGGTCGGTCCGGATTTTTTTTTTGCCACAGTAAAAGTGAAAATAAATGAGTGAGTTGTAATCCTGAAAATGTTTATTGTAAACCAAAAAATGTAAACAAATATGATGTTTGCAATGGTGAATAAACAGCTGTGATGTTATGGAACGGCTGCGGTCGTAGATCCGAGCCCCACGTCAAGTTCTGTGCTGTTTTCACGTCACAAGTACAGGGACATCATTTTATTTTTACTAACATTTCTAATATTAAGCTGGCTATACCTTTGGATCAACGATTAAGAACCGGAAACACCGTTTGCTACCTCCTTCCACGACTGGAATTCGATGATACTAACGTAATATGCAAACAAATCACTTTACTAGGTATAGGAGGGAAGAAAAGTAGCTCATCCATTTACGTAAACTAGGAAATATCGCGATTTTCAGTTTGATAATTTTCATTAGGTTTTTGTTTAATCAAAATACAGTACAGTATTAACAATGAGTGTTTTTATTCACGAACTGAGCTTTCCATGCGGACGTATTCATTATGCAGTGTATATTATACTGTCTACAGCACATTAGCGTACACTAATAGAGAATGAAGTTAAATTGAAAAATAATTATAATATGGATATTTAAACACATTTTTCAAAATGGTGGCCGTTCATTTCGATACAGGCTTCAGTTCTAATGTGCATATTATCGCACTATAGACTATTGTACGTAATTCCAATTACCAGGTTCGTACTTCGTATCAGTAACTCATGTTGAAATAATTCTGTACCTACTCTATAAAAGAGACCTTACGTATACGGTACTGTAAATTCAATCTTCACTTCTGCCCGATCCGAAAAGATAAAAATACTCAGACATGCTATCTACTGTCCGTCCAAGTGGTTACGTCGCAGCGTCGTAGAAAGGGACGAAATCACGTGACAGTTAATTACTTAACGAGGCCCTTTTATTTAAGTTATTTTAAACAGTTGTATAATATTACGTAGACGTCCAATTCCTAACAGAAATTAATGTTCCCAAAAAAGAGCTAAGGCAGCCCAGCCAATAGCATTTACAGAGAGGCAGGTGGGGGAAACCGGGATGCGACGTAGGCAAATGGAAAATGATGCAATATTGAAAGCTGTTTCGTCACTGGACAACGCGTACATATTTTTGGAACATACTGTTTACTATGACCATAAGGCTACTATGACTGTATATGCGGTCTTGGATCTGTGTAAAGGACGATTGAACTTCATTAGTAGAAGGGGTGGGAATGAAGTCCATTCAAAAACTCAGGTACAATAAAAATTGAAGTAAAGATAAAATGATGTCCCTGTACCTTAACGACCGTTAATGTTCAGGTTGTGTGTGTCCATGTTTGGTGAAACCCCGATTAGGATATGACAACTCTTAAGTGAGTGGGTGAATTGATTGTTACCGAAATAAGACAAACTGTGCATGTAATATAACCGCCTCTTGTCCTTCATTGTCGTGAAACGTGACCTGTGAGGAAGGAACTAAGTAAGGGATATTCTTATCGACGTGCCATTTCGTATTAGGTACTACGTTGAAGTCTGGCGTGCCTACTTACAATGTTGTTAACAGAATATTGTTCTATTATAGACTAAACGAATGTTTGTTTCAAGAATGGAGAAATGTATTGTTCTTTGCGGTCTGTTGGAAGAATCATGATTCCTGCAACTGTAAAGGCATGCAACGGTGTTACATTGCAACACAGCTGCATGTAAAGGTAACACCTACAGCATTTTGATGAGACTAGTGAAGAGGCAAAAGGAAATTGTGACATGTTTGAGTTGAAGTTAAATAACCTGCTGTCGAAGACACAGGAATAAAGGAATATATGATATTTATCCAGGATTTGTGAAAACGGATTACTAAAATTGAAGGTTGTGATTCCAAAACGCGTTAAGTTCATTTTTTTAATGAAAGGACTGGGCTAGTTTTTTAATCCGCTAATCTACGGACTGAGAGAATTTTCAAGTGACATGGGTTGTTTTGAAAGAAAAGCTTCAAATATAATGATTTAGGTCTCAAACATAATTATATGTATGTATAAATCATAAACAGGCCAAATGAACTTAGCGAGTTTTGGAATCGCACTCTCCAATTTCAGATAGAATTTACTTTGCTGTATAAACGTTTACAGTTCCTTTTAAATGGCAAAGAAAGAGATGAAATGTCTCTCATGATGAATAAATACAGTATTTAATAGAATGGTTCTACCCTTTTCAGCAGTTTGTCTTCACAAGCCATGAAATGTCAAATGCAAAATTTCATTGCCGTTGCTCTGATTCTGTTCATGTCTTTTTTCTTTAATGTCCAAATCTCGCTTCCGTATAAAAGGGAGGGTAATGCTAGTGTATTATATATTTTTATTATTGTAGATTTTTGTACTAATTTAGCTTTTAATGTATTGTTTATTATTCCTAGAATTTGTGCAAATTTGGTAATTTTCTTGTTCACATCTTTTTGATTTTGATAAGTTATTTCACAACCCAGAAAGTTGAAATTTTGTACTTGTTCGAGGCATTGGTTATTGTGTATTATCTTACTTCTGACTGGGTCTTGTCCTAAAAATGCCATTACTTTAGATTTTTGTGCTGAAATTTCCATCCCAAAATCTTTTAATATTTTCTTTAATGTATATAATCCTCTTTGTAAGTTATCCTCTGAATTGGAAGTTATGACTTGATCATCGGCATAGAGTAAGGTATTTAATGTTAGAGCACTGATTATTTTGATTCCTGAGGTGTAGATTTGGTTCCATTTTAAAATAATTTCATTTATATAATAATAATAATAATAATAATAATAATGATAATAATAATAATAATAATAATAATAATAATAATAATAATAATAATAATAATAATAAAATGTAAAGCGCCCAATGGGCAAAAGTCCTTATGACTCTAGTCTAGAAGGTCATTTATATAAATATTAAATAAAGTTGATGATAGTCGACAACCTTGTCGTACTCCATTATTAACTAAGTTTAGTAATAAATTCCACTCACACTAAACAACAGCTTCACAAAATGCAAATCAAGCTTTCAGGTATAACTCCCTGTGAAGTTGATTTGAATAATTTCGAGGGAAAAATTTAACCAAAGGTCCCGGGTTCGATACCCGGCCCCGGAACAATTTTTCCTTCGAAATTATTCAGCTTCACAAAATAATAACAATAATACTGGTAATACGAGTACTAATCCCTGTACACGGGGTATGCTTTCATGAATAGAAATCAGTTGTAACTTTGTACACACTGGGTACATACGCCCTAGAATTAATGTCATGCTTATATCATTACATTGAAAATTATCTTGGTAAAGATGTTAGAAAATTGCAACTCTTTTCAGTGGCTGTTGGGGCCAGAACCAAAACTACACCATGGTGAGGTTCCTTTTTACATTGACGTACAATAGAAAATGTTAACTTTACATTAGCACAAATGAACAAAAAATACATTTCAAATATATTTCCTCCACACTTGTGTATAAAGTGTTCCTTATCCATAGCTTTCACAGGTCTATTTGAAGAATGTCCAATTCCACTTACCTGTCCAGCTTGATTCAGGGATTTTGACCCTTGCAAATAGTAAATAGACTAAGAGCGAGTTACTCATCATTACTGGCGGGCTGGGTCACACAGATCAGACCGAACAGTCATAAACACCTAAAGCTTCCTTCTTATGTCGCGGTACACTCCGTGTTAAAACACAATATTCTTCCACTCGTCCTGTCACTAACCACTACGTCTGTTGACTAAACAATGTCATGATGACATATTTTCTTGACATGAGTGTCCCTCAGCTACGAGCATAGATATTATTTTCATTCTTTCTCTTCCCTATTCCCCTTCTTGCACGTTTGTGATTAAATTTCTTTCTTATGATGCAATACACAGCTCGCTCACTAGCCAAACCAAGGACAGGGGCCATTAACGTTGAATCGAGCTGAGTATTGCTTAGGCATTTAATTAAAATCTTCAAATGAGTTATGCTGTAACTTAATGTTAGATAATAATACTACTTTTACAATACAAAGAAATTAAAAAAAAAAAAAAGTTAGATTATTAACAGTTAAGGTTTTTTGTCCATCCTGAAAAATTTACCTCTATGGAATTGGGACGTTCAAGTCAAAGATTCAATTATACACACGGGCTTTGCAGTGTGCATCGTTTATTTTTAGCTTATGTTATTCTTATATCTCATATCGTCGTGTAACGAAAGATCTAAGTTTTACTTTTATAATGCGTCAGTTAAGTTGTACATATGTACTTGTCATTGGAGAAATCATTGTATGACACCAATAGAATAAATAGAGAGATGGACAACGGCCTGTTGTGAATGGCAGACTGGAGGAACAGAACAAGCTACTGTGTAGGCATAACTGATTGAGTAAACCCGCAACAGATGATGTCTGTTACGTAGGTTCTGAAGTGAGAGATCGGCAAGCATCTCACTTTTACTGTGGTGTAACATAATGCATTTGTCTGATATCCATTTCCCATCTTATCGTGTGATGTGTCGATCCTCTTCACACGAGAGAAAGTTCCTATTTTTTTTTTTCGCAGTGATCATTGTTTGTAGCGAGCGGGCAAACAGTTCACGCTTTCAGGATATGCTGCCCCATGAGATTCCGCATTTCGACCCGAGAGAAAGTGCCCCGCGCCCATTGTAATGGTCTGGACAGGATGTTGTGTTGTTTATGTCATGATTACAAGCTCCGCCAACAATTAGTTACATTGTTAACTGCCTTCAAGACCTAATCTAAACCACAACTTGAGGCCATGCTATCGCTCCTCATTTGAGCAGTAATGTAAATTTTTAGCCTTCCATCTAAATATGCCGTGGGTTCTGTGGAATAGGCCTATAACAATAAAATTAAGGAAAATAATGCTTACGAGGAAATTGCAAGGCAGATATCTCCAATAAGTACGAATGAATGAAAGAAGAAGATTCTAACCTTTAACCTAGGCGAATACTAATTGTAAATATTTTCTTTTAAAACGATATGCAGTCATAATAGTCTTAGATTTAGGGCAGCCGTGGCGAAAATGTGATCGTGCGCCGAGCCACTGTGTAAAGGCTGGTTCACAATAAACCGGGAACGGAAACGAGAACGAGAACGGCAATAATGTTAAAATAAATGCATTTATTTTAACAATATTTCCGTTCTCGTTCTGGTTGTCGTTTCCGTTTCCAGCTTATTGTGAACCAGCCTTAACATGCAACGTGCATAGCACCTTTGGAGGGAGTCGGACACCCGAAGGGGAAGTGAAGCAACTGTCTGACTTATTAACTGATTTTCATTTTCCTTACGTCAAGCACTTAAATATAATTTTATACAGTATAAGGTTACAAACTAATGTTCAGTAGTCCTACGTGTAACGAAGAAAGAAATGAATAAAAAAACATACGACACATTATCACAACCTATTAACTGTCTTCAGAATGTGTCTGCAATAGAGTTTCAAAATCAGGAATTATGTCACTTACTGCCAATCGTAGGTGATCACGAAGGAATTTGTCTGTCAGTCGTGATCTAAATTTGGTTTTTATTATTTTCATTGTTGAAAGTAATTTTTCACAGATCTAAGTTGTAGAGAACATGGCTTCAACAGAGCAAGCGAAAGAACGAAGCTTCGGATAATTATTTTTTGGCAAAGTTTTTAAAAGTTCAACATTTGTCAAGTCCTTACATCTAGCTTTCATTTAAAATCACATTGTAAATTTATGCGTTTAAATTGAAGATTTAACCGCATTATTCGTACATCTGCTGAAAAAAGATCGACGTACAGAGATGATGATGATAACACTTAACCTTTTAATGTTTCATGATTAACATATACTATAATGCCGTTTTATGTTAAACAGTACAACTGTTTTCCTCGTAATACTTGTGGACAAATTATACATTTAATATTCTCATCATATTGGCAAAAAAAAAAAAAAAAAAAAAAAAAAATGTGTCCTCGTATCCTACTTGAAACTTTCGATTTTGTAGAGGTACAGGGTTTCGAGAGAGACAGTGCGACGATACTCCACTCGCAGGTCAGAGACAAATGGAACGGAGTTTGACTCCAGTGAGTGAGAGGGTGGGGGTTGGGGGAAGTAGGAAGCAAGAGAAATGTATAGCTATAATTGCGAGCCACAATGTGCTCGTGAGTCACATTTTCGCCACGGCTATTTTAGGGTATTGTACAGTAAAGTAATACAAATGAAGGGCAAAGTGGATGAAGGGAGTATGTGACAAATTTTTTAAATGTGGATTTTCTCAACGGATGATGGTGATATCGTCGTTGTTCCTGCAATAACTCGTATGTGACATTTATCGATTTTCAGATTTTTCCTCTGTTAAATAACTTAAATAGCGATACAGCAAATAATAAAATCTCCTATATGTAATTATATTTTTTTGTTTCGAAAATATAAGAATTCACAGTCTCCTATGTACGGCTGCCATAGGATGAATAAATGTGTTTTTTCTTCCTATTGAAAAATTTTATATTTTGCACATAGGAGCTATTGCAGGAACAACGACGATATGTGTCAAGCTAACTTCTGAAACTTACCCCAGCTCTCTAAAATGCTTAATAACAGATATTTTTTTAATGATTGATACGTTTTAGACGTTAGCTTGAGACATAACCACCATGATACATTGAGAAAACCTACATTTAAAATATATAAATGCACATACTTCCTTCATCCACTTAGCCCTTCAAATATTGTTTTGTATAGCCTAGTTATTCTCCAGATGATTTACATATTTATACTGTAATATTTGGTCAGTTTTCCTAGTTGGTCATTTTACGACACTTTATCAACTGCTATGGTTATCTAGCGTCTGAGTGAGATGAAGGTGATAATACTAGCGGATGAGTCAGGTGTTCAGTGCCGAAAGTTGCCCAGCATTTGCTCTTAATTGGTTGAGGGAAAACCTCGGAGTCTCACTGAGGTAACTGACCCCAAGCAGAATTTGAACACTCCCAAGCAGATAGTTTCATGGTTAGACATGCTAACCGTTACTCCACAGTTAATGAACTTGAAGCGAATGTTTTAAAGTCTTGTCAAATCTAGGAATATGAAAGAATCTGACAAATCTTTTTCAATATTGATCAGTCTTTGACAAGTTTTCTTGTAAACTATTGATTTGGAAGAAAAATGTGATCATGTACAGTAGTGGCAAAAAACACCGGACCGACCCTTGTAGCTGATCTCAGAGCCTTGTTCACAGTGACAGGACGATACACTGGTAACTAAGACTTTCGTGGTTCGAATCCTGCCTGGGAAGGAAATTTTTTTTTGTTCCTTATTCAAATTTATTCTCAATACTTTTCGATTGCAGCGATATTTTACTACTTAATTAAATTATTATTCTCAGAACATGAATTTTACCAGCTTATTTTCTAATAGCTTTCGAAATGGGCTACGTCAGCAGTCGAAACTATAACAATTTCAATACATTACTCGCTATCTTGTGAATGCGGGCGTGGCATGCGCAGTAGCTCATTTCGAGGGCTTTGATTATTCCGTCGGTCCGGTTTTTTTTTTGCCACTGCTGTACATGCAGCTTAAACTCTTTGGGTGCTATTCATAGACATTTCGCTAGCCCGGGCTACGAGCGTGCTAAACAGGATTCATATCATATCATATCACTGACACTGGTTTATGAATGCGAAAAACCTTAGTTCGCTGATCATCCACCGAAAGCCCGCGCTAAGAATGTCTATGAATACGGCCCTTTGACGTTTCCCTAAAACCTTCAGGGTGCTATTCATAGACATTTCGCTAGTCCGCGCTACGAGCGTGCTAAACTAGCCCCGGCTATCGACTGATTACTTGTACAGGATTCATATCATAACATATCGCTAACACTGGTTTATGAATACGAAAAACGTTAGTTCGCTGATCATCCACCTGAAGCCCGCGCTAAGAATGTCTATGAATATGACCCTTAACGTTTACTGTATGCACAGAAATTTATGTTCCTGACAGTCGTCCTTCGAAAAATGAATAACGACGACGACGATGATTTTTATTTTGGTTGGTTATTTAACGATGCTGTATCAACTACTAGGTTATTTAGCGTCGATGAGATTGGTGGTAGCGAGATGATATCGACGACGACGATGATGATGATGATGATGATGATGATGATGAGGATGAGGATGTTGAATACATAAATTACACAAGAGATCTCGAATCGGTCACAAGTTGGGATAGGTAAACAAGTAACTACTGTGAAAGTACTGTACATGAATGTCGGTGCAACCAATCCACTCTCCTACTCTTGTTCTCTGTCCCAAAGACTGCAGAGCAATTTAACAGGTTTGGTTGTGCAACTTGTGCCTGTTAAGGAACCGCCGCCTTCATACCGACCAGTTCGTATATGGTGTAAAAATAATAGAATAAAGCGACCACGCGGTGCTGGCTAATTTAGCCCGTGGCTGAAATTAATAGTTGCGCTCACCATACCACGGCGCACCCGTACCTGGAACGAAAACATATCCTGTGCCCCACATAGTGTGCTGTGTGTATAATTACTGTACAGTGGTGTAGGTGTTCCGTAGCATCCTTGTTCGTCATGGATAACTTAAGCTTTCACACTGTTGTGGGCCCATCTGCAACGTAGTGTAGTCACTAGCGTCTGGCGGTATCAGCTAGATCAGGTTTACATTTATTTTTCATCACCATCATTATATTCCAAAGATTAAACTCAATGGCTCGCCGTCCCATACGACCAGGAAGCCAGAATTTTACGTCATCCACGTGAATACGAAGCGAGTCGATATTTCGAGCCATTTGGTGAACGCACAATTTCCCGCGGAACATATTTTCCATATCCGTCGCATTCATCTGATCTTATACCACCCGATGCATATGTATGGGGTATGTTGAAGGAGTCAGTTTTTCGATAAAATCCTCCGACAACAATAAATTGTGGAATTGCAAGGAATTGCCACTTGCAGCAGCCTACATTTGCAAACATGTTTCGAAATCTACGCGAACGTTATGAGTATTGTTTGGAACATAATGGAAAGCATTTTGAACATTTTTTTTTTTGTAGATAACGTTAGAGAAAAGTGAGTCATCTTCATGTCTTCATGTTTTTATTATTATTATTATTATTATTATTATTATTATTATTATTATTATTATTCGCTATACTGGAGAATTACCACGGTCACTTTCAACCGTGCCGTTACGTTTACCACCAAATTTAATTAAATACACAATGTCACCAACATAAGAACATGACGGTGTGTGGCTTTTAAGGAATCCGCAGGTTCATTGCCGCCCTCGCATAAGGCCGCCATCGGTTCCTATCCTGTTCAATATTAATCCAGTCTCTATCATCATATCCCATCTCCCTCAAATCCATTTTAATATTATCCTCCCATCTACGCCTCGGCCTCCCCAAAGGTCTTTTTCCCTCTGGCCTCCCAACTAACTCTCTATATGCTTTTCTGGATTCGCTCAGACGTGCTACATGCCCTGACCATCTCAAACGTCTGGATTTAATGTTTCTAATTATGTCAGGTGAAGAATACAATACGTGCAGTTCTGTGTTGTGTAACTTTCTCCATTCTCCTATAACTTCATCCCTCTTAGTCCCAAATATTTTCCTAAGAACATTATTCTCAAATACCCTTAATCTCTGTTCCTCTCCCAAAGTGAGAGTTCAAGTTTCATAACCATACAGAATAATAATAATAATAATAATAATAATAATAATAATAATAATAATAAAAGGTTCAAGTGTCATGAAGGCACTTGGGGGCATGGAGGTAGAGCTCCATGCTTTCCATGACACTAGAACGAGGTGGTGTGGTCGGCACCACGCTCTGACAGCCTTTTACCCCCGGGAAAGACCCGGTACTCAATTTTATAGGATACTGAGTGAACCTCGGGGCTATTCTGGAAGTTTGGCAACGAGAAAAAATCCCATCACCACTCGGAATCGAACCACCGGTCCTTCCAGTTCGTAGCCAGCTGCTCTACCAACTGAGCTATCCGGCCGCCAACAACAATAATAATAATAATAATAATAATAATAATAATAATAATAATAATAATAATAATAATAAGGAACAACTGGATAATACCCACGGCAGACCAATATCGATAGCCCATGCTACTCGCTGGCCACTAGTCACCGGGCCGTACCGAGCCGTATCAAACAAAATATAATCGAAATGGTGGTAGTCAAATTCGCCACTATATTCTTAAATAATTCACTCCATTAGTCAAGTTAAAATTCGCCACTATATTCTTAAATAATTCACTCCATTAGTCAAGTTCAAGGTTTTATGTAGTACAACGGCGGTTTTTTTTAATGCATTAAAAGAAAATGAAGATGTAATAAGATCATAAACTAGATTATCACAAGGAAACTAACAGGAAAAAAGGCGTGTTTCACGGAATACCATTAAAATGACGGAAAGTAAATTTCCGGTTAATGTTCGCCAAAGCGTAAAGTACGTAATTATGACGACGTTGCTGTTTTATTTCTGGCCTATAGAAAAATACCTAGCCTTTTACGAAAAAAATTTTAGGGACCATGAAATTATTCACCGCTTTCATTATAGGTCTATTATTTTTTATCAATATTACGAATCAAAAACTGTCATATTATATAATTTTAACTACTACATGGACGAATGAAGTCAAGCTAACCTAACCAAAGCTAACCTAACCTAAGCTAACCTAACCTAACCAAAGCTAACCTAACCTAACCTAACCTAACCAAAGCTAAGCTAAGCTAAGCTAACGTAACCAAAGCTAACCTAACCTAACCAAACCAAAGCTAAGCTAACCTAACCTAACCTAACCAAAGCTAACCTAACCTACTCGCAATATTTACGCAAATACACATTGTCGCTAACAGTGGTGCTATTTCTCAATAATGTTCAGAACGAAGGAGGTAGACAGAGAGAGAGAGAGAAAAAAAGAAATATAGCACAAAACTGTTTTGTCTCAAGACTCTCATCTAAGACACGTAATAAATCACGTAATCTTACTTGCAATATATTTGCGCAAATACACTTTGTAGCTAACACTGGTGCTATCTCTCAGTAATGTTCAGAAGGAAGGAGGCAGAGAGAGAGAGAGAGAGAGAAAATTCTCCCGCCAACTACGCCACACACCGTCATGTTCTTATGTTGGTGACATTGTGTATTTACTTAAATTTGGTGGTAAACGTAACGGCACGGTTGAAAGTGACCGTGGTAATTCTCCAGTATAGCGGTATTATATATATATATATATATATATATATATATATATATATATATATGTTTTTAGTTCAGTGAACATTTTCAGTACTCTTTGTTTTGGACTCATATTGTACTATGGTTGAAAGCAGCGTTCGTTGAGCACTTGGGTTCAAACAAACATATTGCATCCATGCTTTTGGTTTTATGTTCGTGAGTATATTATCGGAAATATGTTTGATTTTTATGTATTAAAATTTAATAATGTATTGATATAAATTTGATGTATTTTCAGGACTTGAAATTCTAAAAACAATTTTTCGGTAGGATAATCAATAGGTTTTTAGACATATTTTAATTATTCTTCTCTGTAATAAATCTAGTGGATTAAGGTTAGTTTTATAAGTACTGCCCCATCCTGTTATTTCAAATTGGGTTATAGACTGAAATAACGCAAGGTAAACTACAGATAGGTCTTCGCTATGTTAAAATCGTTTGCACTTTGAAGAGAAGAACCGCCAGGATCGCCATCCGTCAGCCGTAAACGAACACGAGATGGCAGTACAGTCGCTAATGCAATTCAAATGGGAATTATGACGTGACTCCTTATGTAAAAATAGATGGCAGCGTAGTAAACCTGACAAAAGTTGTTAACTTCAAAACCTATAAGGCCGACCTATCTTGTACGTAGTAAATCCATAGGTAAGTAATTTCGTAACCGAAGAAAGTAATATAATTCTACATAATTTGTTACAAAAGTAGTTGATTTGTTTGTCCCATTTCAGATATTTATGAATAATGATTCCTAAATATTTAAACTCTGAAGATTAATTTATAATTGGACAAGTGTATGTATACATATTTATGGAGGCATGGAAGAGAAGGACTGATGGCCTTAACACCACCAGAATAAACACATTTATTATTATTATCTACAATCTCAATGTTAGTTCAGTCTGCAGTTTCTTCTGTGGTTCCGTGTTCACGATACTTCAAAATAAAATTCTTGAGACGTAGGCCTACATTTTGTTCCACTGAAACTTTCAGTAAAATCGTTCCATTTGTGTGTTAAATTCTGTGTTTATTATTTGGCCACTATATTCGCACACAATAGTGGTAGAATTGTCATTCATCTTCCGAAGCTGCTGTCAGTGCTCCGGGTTGTCGACAGTGACCCATACATGTATCCAGCTGATAATGCATTATGCATGGAGTTTTTTTATGGAGCATAAATGCTGAATGCGAGTTCTTTCCCCATTGTTATCGGTTTCCTTTTCAAGCTCAGCAAAGTTATGCTGTTTTACCATATTTAGTTTTTGATTATTATGTCTCTGTGCAACTAAACAGTTAGTAATATTGCGCAAACAAAAAAGTAATGTAATTCAAACCTTTTTTCAGTATACAGTTAAAAATTGTGCTTAACAATAAGAACTAGTTTACTGATGATGATGTCCTTCATGAAGAAGTATGCTATAACAACATTTTGTTGCCATTGCTAATTTGAAGACAAACTTCTTCTCACAAAGGTATCGGGCCTCTTGTTGACGCTAGACATTCACAAGTTTTAGGCTGCTTGGTCTTGTCATAAAACCGTAATTTAAGACAACACGGCATAAATAAGTCTGAACCACAAATCCGATCTATTGAAAAGCGAAATTCTTACTGTCCCATGAGAAATCTAAATCGAATTGGCTGAATTTGAACTGACTTGAGTCATATCGGAGAACAAAAGTCAGTTGAACTTCAGAAATGCACTTCTTAATGAAATGATATTGGATGTAGGACATCTTTATAGTTGTAACGACCTGCAGGACGACAGCCTATATTTGGGTTGCTTCTTCTTAGCCATGTGAACTAAGTCGAAAATCGCCAGCATTATTTTCTAAATTTCTACGGTAACAAAAATTAAAATACGTAATTTTATAATTAGATGACACATATTTTCTCAATTATAATCGGCATAGTGAATGAAACGTGAAATTATTTACGATCGCATTATGATGACCGCTGGTTTAGGAGTTCAGGTAAATCGCGGTACACATACGGATAGACTTGTGGACATGTTAGAAACTATTTTCTCGCTTTGAAGATTGTTGGAAACGTGTGCGCATGTAAAAATGTCGAAATCTGTTTTTTCAGTATCACAATTTTTTCTCTTTGTATGTCATTGTATGGGGCAGAAACTTGGACATTACGACGAAGTGAAGAGAAGCAACTTGAAGCATTTGAAATGTGGATATGGATAAGAATGGAGCGTGTGAAACGAACGGGCAGAATAAGGAATGAAGCTGTGTTGGAAAGAGTGGATGAAGAACATGGTCTTTCTGGAAGAGAAAAAGGAGTTGGTTGGGTTACTGGCTGAGAAGAACCTGTCTACTGAAGGATGCACTAGAAGGTAGAGATGGGATAAACTGTTCTTTTTAAGAAACAGTTTCGACTGTAACTGTTCCATGAACGAAGCTGTTCCAAAATAACAGTTTCAAAGAAACAGTTTCATAATAATATGTTTACAACATCAGTGTCAACTGTTCCAAGTGTTCCAACTTCTCATCTGTTTCAGGAACATGTTTCAAAGCCCTTGAATCGTCTTTAAATCAGCTGTTCAGTGTTTTATGACGACAAAAATCATTCTTCGTAGGTTACTGTTAAAGAGTACAGTAAATAACGACAATTCAAAATGAATAGATTTTAGTAAAAAATAACGCATATAACCCTAGGAGAGTTTAATAACGATAAGACAGGCGATAATATTTTTCGCGGTATTTTAATAATTAACACTATGTTCGGGCACCATGAACATATTCTCCATCAATTGGGGGGCTAATAATAATTAATATCAGATTTATTAGGAAATTTGATTCGTGCAATTAAATTGAGCGGTCCTACATAGGCTACTGTTTCACGAAGGCCGTGTGGAATCGATATTATATCTACTTTCGATTGGAGGTCGATGATAGAGCTACACGTGGTCTTTGCAGACAGCAAAGAACAGGGAAGCTGTTAAAAATTGAACTGTTTATCTCTTGGAACCATGTAGAACGTTGAAATGATCACTGGACCAGTGTAACTCTCTTTGGAACAGTTGGAACAGTTTATTTCACGAAACTGTTCCGAACAGTTGGAACAGGTTATTTCACGAAACTGTTTCGAACAGTTGGAACAGGTTATTTCATGAAACTGTTTCGAGCAGTTGGAACAGGTTATTTCACGAAACTGTTTCGAACAGTTGGAACAGGTTATTTCACGAAATTGTTTCGAACAGTTGGAACAGGTTATTTCACGAAACTGTTCCGAACAGTTTTTTTTGGTTATTTTACGACGCTGTATCAAAATCGTAGGTTATTTAGCGTCTGAATGAAATGAAGGTGATAATGCCGGTGAAATGAGTCTGGGGTCCAGCACCGAAAGTTACCCAGCATTTGCTCCTATTGGGTTGAGGGAAAACCCCGTAAAAAACCTCAACCAGATAACTTGCCCCGACCGGGATTCGAACCCGGGCCACCTGGTTTCGTGGCCAGACGCGCTGACCGTTACTCCACAGGTGTGGACTTCGAACAGGTGGAACAGGTTGTTTCACGAAACTGTTTCGAACAGTTGGAACAGGTTATTTCACGAAACTGCTTCAGCTTTTTTTTACCCATCTCTACTAGAAAGAATGGTGAACGGTAGAATAGTTCGGGCAGAAGAAGGTATCAGATGATAGACGACATTAAGATCGTATGGATCGTATGTGGAAACTAAGAGGAAGACAGAAAATAGGAAAGATTGAAGAATGCTGAGTTTGTAGTGAAAGAGAGAACACTATGTAGGCTCTATGTATAGTCTTTTTATTACAATGAGAGAATAAAAACTGGAAACGCTGTGAATTGTTAAAGTAATGTAAGTTTTTTTTCTGGAATTAATGTTCGCTATTAATGCGGATCCAATTCATTTGATCGGGATTGTTTCCCGGTAAGGCAGTAGAACCGGGTGTGTTGTATTTCCCCAGAGCGCTATAATCTGAGAGAGATCTGTGTTGCCGGGATTACGATCTTTCCGCCAAGTGCATTGCCTGCTTTCTTCTGCACAGAGCCGTGTCTGCGGGGTTTATTTCGAAACGCTTGTGTCATGATAAAATGATAGTGGGCAGGTTCCAATTATCTTGATCGTGCTCAATGGTGATGTCAGTTGCAGCCTGTCTGCTTGGTAACCAAAGCTAGCATTGCACTTGTCGATATGACATCTGTCGGGCCAGTCTGCGGAGTGGAGAAGACTGTCTGAAAGTGGGTCATAGGAACAGAAAATACGCTCTCGTGTTAATTGAATATCTTCGATATGAAATGTTCAGTTTATTTTAAAATTGAAAGATCATTTTTGCATTTTTTTTTAGGAAGTCGACATGTTTATCTTTCTCTCTTCGTTACCCACTCTCCTATCTATTCTTATGTGTCCGTAAAATTGTAATAGGATAATAATTGTAATTATACAATCAGGATTGTATTGATTAAATTCGATAACACAATCTCAAGGGAAAAAATGGAACTCTCTGCATCACAATTCACAGTTAATTCCCGATTTACCACGAAAATCGTCTGTAGCTGCATTTAGATTGGCAACAGGCCATGACTGTTTGGCCAAGCAACTGCATAGAATTGGAATATATCAGTCCCCTAACTGCCCATTGTGCAACTCAAACCAAGAAATGGATTCGGAACACCTCAAAATCTGTGCTACAGTGGCTAACCATGATAATATCTTTGGAAAATATTGGAGTGCAAGAGGTCAAATGACTTTATTGTCAAACTTCTGGTATTAGAAAACAACAACAACAACAATCAGGATTCTTTAAAAGCTATTATTTAAAGAACCCGAGATAATGACGGTTAAACTATAATGGAGCACAATAGTACGTCGTTAAACTGATGTATGCGGAGGAAACTTGCCATAAAGGCATTTTGTCCATCACAAATCTCAAGAGACCTGTCGAAGACAGTAATACAGAAATCGTCAGGCGACAGCTGCGTAAAAATTATTATTATTATTATTATTATTATTATTATTATTATTATTATTATTATTATTATTATTATTATTATTATACAAATATTTGTGTTCTTCATAGGTTTCCTCAACCACAAGATATAAATTACTCTTTTTTCCTTCAAATATCGCATCCATATACTCTTTATCGTCGACGTTTCTTTTTTTTTTTTTCATGCTCTCACTTATTCCATCTTTCGAAGTAGGTCATGGCTTCCTTATTTCCTTTCTTTTCGCACTGTTTTAATAAGTAAGTCCGCTGTAGATCTGTTGGCATGTCATCCATTTAATAGAGGAATGTCAAAGCGCCTGCTGGTCAGTATGTCGGGCCTTGGCGTGGCTTCTGTTGTGACCCCAGGTAAAATAGAAAGAATTATGTTCCAGGACCCTGGAAGAAAACAACTATGACTTAAGAATCTTCTTCTTCTTCTTCTTCTTCCTTCACGCGTTAGACATTATTGTCTGTAGCAATCTACATATCTTGTTCATGCCACCGTTTTTTGGGTCTTCCTATATTTCTTTCCCCTATAATTCTTAAAATGAAATGGTAGTCTGTCTGTGTTCATTCTTTGTACATGGTTTATCCACTTGGTTTTATACTCTTTAGTTTTATCGTTCAGGTTATATATATCTAATTCCTTTCTTATATCTTCACTTCTTTTATGGTCTATTTTCTTATAGCCAGCAACTGCTCTTAGAAATCTCATTTCATTTGCTTCAAGTTTGCTTTTTATTTTTCTCTGTCATGATCCAAGTTTCGCTCCCATACAATAGTTTTGGCACTGACATTACTTTATAAAAGTTTAATATTGTGTCTTTTCTTGCTTTATTTTTCAAACACCTTTTTATAGTGCCATTAAGATGATTAAATACTTCCATTTTTTAATTTGATCAGACTCTTTTTGGTATGATATATTGCATCCTAAGTATTTAAATTCTGTAACTTGTTCCACAATACTATCTTCAATTACAATTTTTGATCGGATGCTCTCTTTTCCCTCGAAAGCCATCACTTTAGTTTTACTTAGGGATACTGTCATGTTATATTCTTTTGCTATTCTACTTAATGTATGTATTGATTTCTGAAGTTTATACTTAAGAATTATATGGATTTAAATTAACTCCCGTCTTTGTGTAGAATTTAATATCAGAAACCGGAGCTGAAGAGAAAAAGATAGATAGCTGTTGCGGGTATTTTGCATTCTATTCTAAACTGTTAAGCTTTGTTTTTAGTGGACCATACTTTTAAGACCCGCATAGGTGAAATCGCCAACATGAGTCTGTGTTAGAAGATAAATTTTATTATATGTTCGCACATAATGTCTCATACTCCCGCCTACTTTTGGAAAGTGCGAGTAATGAAGATAATAGAATTGAAGGCATTCAGAAATACAAGACTTGGTATAACGGTTATTAACCTCGTCAGTCCTCGTACTCGCATTATTATTGTAATTGTGGTTGTTAATTTAATGCTGATTGGTTTTCAATATGAAGCAATTGGCAACGACGTTAATTGCTCTTCTAAGCTAGCTTCAACTGAGATCCACTTTGACTTTGTGCATCCGTTATATGCACAATGGTGGACAAAAAGATTGCCTGACTAGAATATTTCGAAGTCCATTTTGAATTTGCGCATCCATTATATTATGTACAATGGTGAACAGAAGGATTACCCAGATAGAATATTTCGAAGTCGGATAATTACACATCGCTCATGCCTAGTGTCAAAGTGGCCTGTTCACAACACTCGCGACTATACAGAGTGTCTCAGAAGGAAAGTAAAATACTTCAGGGTAACGTAGTTTGGGTTAATCTACATCTATTTAACATGATATACCTGTGTACCAAATGTAACGGTTGAGAAGTTATTGATGGACGAACTTTTAAAATGGATAAAGGTATTATAAATGTGTTTCTATGTTTTAGAGCGTTGTCGTATTGAAAATGCTGCATTTTGTGCCATTCCAATACGTTTATTTCATAATTAAGAAGCTACAAACTTAGTAAGAAAATATAGTAATTACACAAGACAAATTACTAAGATTGCGCTTGTTACGAATTCTATGAATTGTAAATTCATATCGGGTACCGTTATCGGTTCTCTTTCTAACCTCAATAAAACATTTGGTAACTTGTCAGATAATATTCGGTAAACATGGGCAAGCACACAGCTAGATAGAACCCTTCGATTAGGAAAACAATGTATGTATATTTACAAGAAACCAGCAAAAGAACATTTAAAAATGTATTTCAGTAGGTTAAAGTAACCCTGGTTTACCGGTGCCTCTTTCATATCAATTATATTGTATTTATTTCCACATTTAACCTGCCATTATCTTCTATCTGTAACATGCGCGACATGCATAATGTATCAGAGATGCTATGAATACACACACACAAATATTTTACGTTTCATGCATTTGATATTTCTTCCACCAGAGAATGTTGTTACACCATAGAAAAAAATTTAAAGGGAAAGAAATGGCCTCGTCGGATGAGAAAAACGCTAAGAAAATAATCTCCCAAGATAAGACTGTGTTACGTAATCCGTGCATTATTAAGTTTATATTTTTCACCAAGTAGTATACAATGTCAGTAGGCCTACTTACCATTGAAAACAATTTCGACCACAAAACACAACAAAAAATTCTTCCTTTAACAAAGGAAAGCGAATGGTGTATTCACTTAAAAATTCAAAGCTATAGATATCACAACTCTTAAAGTAGTTTCCAAAAAATTCGCTCACGTCACTGTAAGATCGCAGTGAACAAAATATATATTATAGTACATCTTATGCTATTTATACTCCACCATCAGAATTAAATTTGTCGTTGGTATGGAATGGATTTTAACTGAGGGTTGCACGGATGGTCCAGCACAGCGACCTAATGAGATCTATTGCGCTAACCCTCGATATGGAATGAGTTGCATGCCACAGATCCCCTACGCGCACCGCTATAACCACATGACTTCCTTAACGACAGGTCCCTACGCCGACAGAATCCATGTACCATTCATTCTTCGGCACTCCCAAGGCCCCCCTGTCGGTCCGAGGCGAAATTCCTCCCCCGAGTAGGTCCGCCTCGGGTGCCATTGCAGAAGCCATCCAACATCGCTGAACTACATTTCACGAAGGCCGGTCGAGAGAGTCAGCAGCTTTGGGAGGCCGCCTGTAGAGTGATCTGAAAAACCAGAAACGGGATGATGAGGAAAGGATGATGGGGGAGGAAAGGAAGTGGCGAAAATGAGTGGGGTTCCAATCGCCTGATAAAGTTACCTGATATTCATCCATAAGAGTTAGGGAACACCCCCGAAAAAACCTCACGTAGGCAACTCGTCTGACCGGTAATCGAACCCGAGATCGTAACATAATTTATCTAATATAATTAGTATATTTGACTTCCAATCAATAAGTTTGTATAAACAAGATAAATAATTATATTACCATATAACGAAAAATAGATTCTCTTGCTATAGTTATTAATACACAAATCCATAATCTTAATAGACTCGCTAACCCCTCAGCCACAACGGTGGACTGTCGTTGGTATAATTTCGTGATAAATTTACGTGTCACGAAATTAGCCGAGTTTGCCCTATAGGCCTACTGCCTGAAACCAACGCTGTCCTTACTCCTCCGATGAAAACTACATTTAGATTTTTCGTCTACAATTTACAGTTGACTACTGTCATTCCTGTTTGAACTCGAACATTTTTGACCAGAGACATGCACCAACGAAGACAACTTGATTTTAATTACAGATGTTATTCTGAGATGGAACAATAGTATGCTGAGAAGTAGTAATTTTCCTGTCTGAGAGTTTTAGGCAAATTCACAAGCCGTCCCTAGCAAAAATATGGAACTCGCCTGTTCATCATAATCATAATATTCATCATTATTAAGAACAATGAATTTCACGTAACGGGCGCTCTCCTATGTTATTAGTATTGTAGAAGTGTTATGCATGAGCTTATTATATTTAGAATGATAAACAGCCCAAGGAACAAACATTACACAAAAAGCGATGGAGATGTTTTGTCGTAGAATTGGTTCTCGTTTTTGCGTCCTGTATATAAATATTCAGTTTACTATTGAAAGTGATAGGTAAATCCCTACTGAAGATTAATGGTAGAATATGTTGCGTGTCTCTGTGAAATGTCCGTTCTTTGTGCATTCAAACTAGAGGAAGATTAACTTCCATTACACTCTGTTTATCTCTTTTTGGTTTCTTATATATCCCTTCATTCCTTTGTTAAAAGACGGATGAATAGTTCAAAATATCGTTTCATGAGACTATGAAATTTGTCGGTCTGGTGTCAGTAGAGGCGTACAGGAGGTTAGGAGGTATGTAAGTCCTTAATTCTATCTGGACTTTGGCATTGTGAGAGAAAGGAAGAGATGTCGCACTCAGTTTCAGGGAATAAAAGATGGAGCCATTCTGGAAATCAATGGCGAAACAAAAACCTACATCTTTGTTTGGGTTTGAACCTGGTACTTACAAAGTGCAGTCTTTCGCTCTACCAACATATCCCAACTTGGCTCTCTCGTGTAAGGGGCTGACCTTTCCTGAAATCATGTGCATGTCTTGGCCGATTTTAAAAATTCAGTATGGAGATAAAGCACTCCAACGCTGTATTTCCTACATATCAAGATTCTAACCACGCAAACTCTTACGACTTACGTCTTCTACATTTTTCAAGTCGGCAGCACTTTGCGAATTATTTGCAATTTCGTACATGATATATTGAAATGGTATAATATATCTGTACTCGTAATTTTTTTTATTCCGCGTCATTAAGCACTTGAGATTTTTCTCTTTTGGAGCTCTTGTCAGTTACAATAAATCAAGAACAAGTCATAACTTCTCACTGAGTGTTAGACCCCAAATTCTATTGTTTGAAACTATATATGCAGGATAATTCACAAGAAATACTAAATATTTTACGGGGTGATAGTATGGACTATTTTCTTGGTTGAGTGTTAGAGAAGGCCCTATGACCTTAACTCTGCCAGGTTAAATAAAACCATTATTATTATTATTATTATTATTATTATTATTACTGTTATTAGTAGTGGTAGTGGTATTAGTAGTAGCAGTACCAGTAACAGTAGCAGCTTTTAAGGAACCCGGAGGTTCATTGCCGCCCTCACATAAGCCCGCCATCGGTCTCTATCCTGAGCAAGATTAATCCAGTCTCTACAATCATATCCCACCTCCCTCAAATCCATTTTAATATTATCCTCCCATCTATGTCTCGGCCTCCTCAAAGGTCTTTTTCCCTCCGGTCTCCCAACTATCACTCTATATGCATTTGTGGATTCGCCCATACGTGCTACATGCCCTGCCTATCTCAAGCGTCTGGATTTAATATTCCTAATTATGTCAGGTTAAGAATACAATACTTGCAGTTATTATTATGCATTTTGGCAAGCATAGTTTATAATTATTACAGCATTTGATGAATCTAATAAAAGTGTGAATATTACATTCCAAATACCATAGCTGATTTACTTGTAATAAATAAATGAATAAAAATACATATATAAGTTGTTAGTATATAATATTACCTTATTTTTAATGGTTTATATTTTGCATTTATATTAATATTAGAAGCCATGTATTGTGGGTCCCTATCACCACGGCATGGCGCGTCCTCAGGTTGCGGATAGAGGAGACGGCCTCCAGATATGGAGGTAGCTGCGAATATATTGAATAAGCAGTCGTGTACAGCCGATAAGGGGTGGTAACAACCCATCACCGTAAAAAACAGCTTATTACGAATCCATACAATAAGCCTCGGAATTGGACTGATTCTCTGGCACGGCCATTTTACTTGAAGCAAGTAAAGCGATAGGTTTGGAAGTAAATCCCGAAAAGACTAAGTATATCATTATGTCTCGTGACCAGAATATTGTACGAAATAGAAACATAAAACTTGGTGATTTATCCTTCGAAGAGGTGGAAAGATTCAAATATCTTGGAGCAACAGTAATAAATATTAAATGACACTCAGGGGAAAATTAAACGCAGAATAAATATGAGAAATGCGTGTTATTCGGTTGAGAAGCTTTTGTCGTCTAGTCTGCTGTCAAAAAATCTGAAAATTAGAATTTATAAAAATTATATTAACGATTGTTCTGTATGGTTGTGAAACTTGGACTCTCACTTTGAGAGAGGAACAGAGATTAGGGATGTTTGAGAATAAGATTCTTAGGAAAATATTTGGGGCTAAGAGGGATGAAGTTACAGGAGAGTGGAGAAAGTTACACAACGCAGAACTGCACGCATTGTATTCTTCACCTGACATAATTAGGAACATTGAAACCAGAGGTTTGAGATGAGTAGAGTATGTAGCACGTATGGACGAATCCAGAAATGCATATAGAGTGTTAGTTGGGAGACCGGAGGGAAAAGACTTGTGGGGAGGCCGAGACATAGATGGGAGGATAATATTAAAATGGATTTGAGTGAGGTGAGATATGATGATAGAGACTGGATTAATCTTGCACAGGATAGGGACCGATATCGGGCTTATGTGAGGGCGGCAATGAACCTCCGGGTTCTTTAAAAGCTAAGTAAGTATTATCTGAAACTGTATAAGTTAGGAGAAGCTATGTTTATTATTTATTGTAACCTACTATTTTATAATTCTTTGCATTTATTAGAGAGGTACACTCTACAAAACATGTTCTGATTTGTTGTCGTCTTGTATGACTGTAACACGTTATCTATTATTTAAAAACAGTTTAATTCATCTTGCGCTGACAGGCCAATAGAGTTCACTTTGCTCATCCCTTCTTATTCTTTGCTGCTGCCTATAGAATAGATTCATTGCAACCAGTGACTGCTTGATCGCAGGCAGAACCGTCTACGTGCTCTTGACCTTGACATCGCTGTCCTAAGTGGTTGAAGACGGAACTGATTTGTGGTTTAATCCATATTCCATTTTATTGTATGCTTTGGTTTTGATTAAGTTATTAAGAATCAAACCATTCTTTATATGAACTTCTTTTTTAAAAATCGCTCCTAGATTAAGCTTCAAAAGTACCGGAATGACCTGACGGATAATTTAGAAGTCAATTACAATATTGATTTTTAAAGAAACGGGTGTCGTTTCCGAATCAATATCACAATTCTTGATTTACATACGTGCATATTGGCAACGTCTTGTAAGAAATTGTCCACCAGTAGTTTAATGAGCAGGAATACGCGATGAAGCGGCCACTGCAGTCCTGCCTTTAAGTGAATAATAGCAACCGCAGTTCTAAGCGCATTTGTGTGTTTGAGGTCATGTGGTGTTTCTTAACTTCGTTCTTATCTTTCGTCATTTCCAGTTTAGTAACATACATTACAGACGACCTTGCGATACTGTCGTTGCCTGACATTGTGTACTAAAGTTACTGAGAATTCTTGTATAATATACTGTATAGCCGGGAAATCTTGTACCCCTTAAATTCATTTAATTATTATTATTTATAATATTATATTTACTTACAAATTGAGTGTTCAATGGGTCCGTATGTTAACCATTATGCCGTACATACAAATTCAAACGCGTAAACGTCCTTCTTGGCGTAATTCAGAGCATAACTGGTGTGATGGTTCGAAACGTTTCCTCCACAGCATTCTGCAAAACATGTGCAGACGCGTGGGCTTGATTATTTTCCACAATGAGTTATCTTGTGTGGTTGTAAGGATATCATCTAGTATATACAGTCACGAAGCTCAATACGTAGTAAATATGCATCCATAGATAGTTGCTAACCACTAGGCTCGCTACTATCGCCTCATTACAGACAATGTGAAATAGTACCGGCACAGTCTATTGTTCCTAGCAACCTCACAACTCAAGCTTCGTGACTGTATATATTAGACTTTGGTATCATGGTGGTCATTTGAATGGAGCTGTTGATGCTGGAAAACCACGGCAAATCCAGCGACCTGGAAAATGTCATTAAGTAATTCATGCATAGGAAGATCGGAGCAGGTGACCCGTCATGCTGTTGCTATACTTGTTTCATGATGCCTTTCTCTCGAATCTGTGGGATTAGCCATATATTTGCAACATATATAACTGTACATACAGGGTGTATCTATATATGTGTCCATAAATGTGGGGGCGTCTTCCTGACACCAAAATATAACAAAACGTTTATATGAACATGGGTCCGCAAACCCTTCGTTAGGGAGTTATGAAAGGAATTTCCTGTAGTGACCCCTGATTATGTAATTCACCTCAAACTTGCATTTTTCCCACTTTCTTCATTACATTTGGCCATGATATTTGTTTTGTTTTGTCTGATTGCCTTTTGTTCTGTTTTGTGTTATTCACAGTAACATCACAAGATGTATTCAGTAAGAGAAATGTCGGATATGCACTACATTTATGGCCTAGCAGATGGGAATACGGTAGCAGCACGTCATTTGATCAAATCCGTAACACCCCAGGACATTTGCACAGAGTACGGCAAAGCATGGAACGGAGGCTCAGGGCATGCATCGAAGCAGGAGGAGGTCACTTTGAGCAATTTTTGTAAATGTGTGTTGCTAAATGTATCACATGTACCATTACCAATAAACCCATAACTCCCTAACGAAGGGTTTGCGGACCCATGTTCATATGAACTTTTTGTTATGGTTTGGTGTCAGGAATACGCCCCCACATTTATGGACACACATATAGATACACCCTGTATATGTGTGTTTTTCGTCATTTACGGACCCATCTAGAAATTAGTCCAAACTAATGACGTGATGTCATTCCAGCCTATACCATTATGTACATTGCGTTCCTTTGTAAAGCACGCTTGTAATGAAGATTGTCTTTAGCTCAGAAAGCAACATTTCTGGAATGTGGAACTGCGATAAAGCGCGCATTCATCAGAAACAGTACCTTCTCGCGGGTTACCACATTTTAGAATTGCGCTAACACAGTACGGCATGCTGCAAGACGCTGTTCTGGTTCTTTATCCGATAATTGAAGACCTCCCTCAAAGAAGGTTGTATATCACATTTTTGACAATGTTGAGTTTCTGTTGGTATAAGGTTGTACATCAAAGAACTCTCAGTTTTTTTCTAGTTTCTGTAAAAATCATACAAATGTGATATACAACCTTCTCTGAGAGAGGTCTTCAATTATTGACGAAAAGGTCTGGCTTTGAAGTTTAATTTCGTTTGGTCTTGCATTGTTTTCAGTACACCAATTTCAGCAGATCGTTTACTTGTCGATTTCAGAGGAAATCGTTTTTCCAGTCGTGCCTTTTCTTTGCCCACTCCGCGGCCTGTCTTTAACGCAGTAAGCATTTTGCCTTACGAGCTGGGACCTTATTAAATCGTTCTGGACTGCCTGTTTTAATTGTCTTATTGTCCTGTGTGGTGTGAACCCACACACTTGACAACAACTACTTCTCAGTACTGTAAGTATGATCGCTTACGTCCGCCATGGCGTAATACACTGAAATCATACCCTACCTTCTATGCAGTGCTACCCACCCACCTATGCCAAGGGCCAAATGAATACTTCTGATCATTATCAGAGATGAATACTATTATGAACTATTGCTAACCAACTAGTATTGAAATAGCAACATTCATCTGCAATACTAAATAAATAAATACTTATCTCAGAAAATAATCTGTTTAGTGATTTGCCTATTATTAGTTAATACTAAAATAAAGACCTGCAAGATCCCTACAGCCAGTGGCTTACACATTTGTCTCATTAAATAAACCCATGGGAAGCCTACGTAAAGATTAATTTTTGTTCCTATAGAATTTACCTGTTTTGGTAACAATGGTTATTAGAGCAGAAAACTTCGCTCCGGTGCCGGGGATCGAACCCGGGTCCTTGGTTCTACGTACCATGCGCTCTAACCACTGAGCTACGCCGAAGTTCAATCCACAGCACCGGATCTCCTCTAATAACCATCGTTACCATAACAGATAAATTCTGTAGGACAAAAAATTAATCTTTACGTAGATTCTTCGCCCAACAGTGCATATACTGTGGAATCCCGGCCACAAAGTCACTGAATTGAGTGCGCTCTTTGTATAATGGCAGTTGACTTAATATATGTAGAGTCCACTGCAAGAATGATGGATGTCATTTGGAATACATTTTTCAGGAGAAGCAATTGAAAGTTTGAAATGCTTGGTGCTCAAAGCTTAACTGTGATTTTTCGATCATTACTGGACAATGACTATCAGGGTTAATGCCATATAATTCTCTATGTACATTAAATAATATGTCTTAAGCTATGCATTGGCAGTCTTGGTTCATTTTCGACAAGAAAGTGACATCCATCATTCTTGCAGTGGACTCTTCAAATGTCGACGTATATGTCGAACATGGAGTAAGGCCACAAAGGGGAAAAAACACTAGACGAGGGGGATTCGATCCGGTGCTGTGGATTGAACTTCGGCGAAGCTCAGTGATTAGAGCGCTTGGTACGTAGAACCAAGGACTCGGGTTCGAGCCCCGGCGACGGAGCGAATTTTTCTCCTCTAATAACGATTGTTACCATGGAAAGCCGTTTATGTAAGTCTAACAATTTGCTTCTAGGTAAAGTAGTAACAATTTGTTTACTATCGTACAACATTTCATACTAAAACATGCTGTAAGAAAGGTGGTGCTGAATCCTCACTTTTTACAGTGTATTTACTGCTAACGTATCCTGACGTGGACTTAATGGTGTGTTAACGTTACCTTGACAAACGCAAGCGTAACGTGACTAAAAATATCAGACACGTGTTTTACCCTGACACTGACAATGACGTCACATTACATACCTGTCAGTCACAGCTGGAAACATAAGCACACCTTTGTACGTTCCAACAGAAACGCCATCTCTTGCATTAATTAATACTGGAAAAGAAATCGCAGTCAATGGCATTCAAGACTTGACAAAAGGCAAACTGTTGATTCCATTCAAACTCCTTCGCTTTTATGAGGAGAATGCAGAACTCTAAGAACAAAGCGATAATTTCCATTACATCAAGCACGTCTGCTTTCCAAGTAGGAGCAGAATGAGGCCACAAAATACACTGTGTCTCATAACCTTTTGGACACTCCCATAACTATCGTATTTTAGTGGAGGCTATCTATAAACAGTTATGTATTGTATTTACGTTATCCAATGTCTACCACTTGCAGTAGCTGGCAATTATACGTAACAGAAATTCGGAGTAACACAAGTAATGTTTGTAAATGGGACATCCTATATTTCATTCGATAAATTTGTTGCACGCTTCATCCTAATTCAAATTACAGTATGTAAGCCTGGAGTAGGGCCTATCATAGCTTTGTATTCAGGTCATTAACAAAACAAATCATACAAATCTGGCTTTCAGGTATAGCTCACTGTAAAGCTGACTTGAATAATTTCAAGGGAAAACTTTTCCCTAGAAACCACAAATGTAAGTCACACAGAAAGTGTGCACTCAGTGTTGGGTGTCTGACGTCTTGTCAACCCACTTGAGGTAAGTGGATATAAAGGGTATAATTGAGCAGGGGTCTGGTATAGTTCCTGGGTAGCTCAGTCGGTAGAGTGTTGGCGCGCTCAGCCAAAGGTTCCGGATTCGATGCCCGGCTCCGGAATAATTTTTCCCTTGAAATTAATCAAAACAAAAACAACTTGAAGCTCGTGTATGCATTTTTATCTATTTCATGAAAAGTGTTTTTTTTTTTTTAAAAAAGGTACCGGTAAATTTCAATGCAAATATTAACTAAGCCATGATGTTTCTATGGCAACAAAAGAATTATTCAGAGAACTTGTAATGAGCTTATGTCGAAACTCCTCCTCAAACTACATACGTCGTTAGATGTCCACAGCAAATAAATGTAAAAAAAAAATAATAATAATAATAAATACTATAATGTTGTGAAATTGAAACCTAAAGGAAATATTTTTCGAAAATAGAGTAATCCCTAGTGTGAATAATTAGTTCTCAGTTGTTGGCGAAGGACGTTGCGTTCGTATTTTATGTGATAGAGTAAGTTTCCATGGAGGACGGTAACCAAACTTCTCTCTCATAGTATGCGCAGTTGTTTCTTAATGCAACATTCCAATTTAGTCTTCAGTTCTTTACACATTTATTATTAGCATATTTTTTTTTTCTATCTGCAACAGAAATTTGTTTGTAGAAATTTGTGGGGTTGTTTTGATACGGACACGTTGACAGTTTTGTTAGGAAAAAAATTTGACATTTGCTATGCTAGATCACTTACAAGCAGGACGATGTAAGTGATGTAGTTCGATAAGCTAGTAAAATATATGCGCAGAATCAACGTGCATCAGTCACGTGAATAGGATAGTCCGATGTACTCTGACAAGCAAACATTCTGATGAGGGCAGATAAAAAAAGTTATTTTTTTCTTCCACCATTTTAATAATATGAAAAAAGTGCTTACACAAATTTTGGCCACTCGACTGCAATTACGAGGCCGTCCATAAAGTGATTTTCACTGGGGCCGCTTACAGAAAAAACAAAATTGCATGGAAATATTTATTGAAATAGATTTGTTGCGCTATTTGTCAACATATCCCCCACTGGAATTGAGACATTTGTCATACTATGGGATCAATTTTTATATCCTTGTGTCGCCTGGGATCGGAACCAATGTTTGACAGCCGTCTGCACCTCTCTTCGATCCCATGATTTGACAAATGTCTCAGTTCCGGTGCGGAATATGTTAAAAAATAGCTCAACAATCGCTGTGTCTGTTCCAATAAAATTCTTCCAATGAAATTTTGTTTTCTTTCTGTTACCTGCCCCTGGCGAACTGAGGTTTTTTAACGGCCCTCGTAATTGCGGCCGAGTGGCCAAAATTTGTATAAGCACTTAACTTATTTTGACATTATTAACATGGTGGAAGAAGAAAATTTAACTGTTTTTATCTGCCCCATCAGAACGTTTGTTTGTGAGTGTAAGACTACGAATCAAATATAATTGGCTGTTATTTTATCGCTAGGCATGTTTGATTTAAAAGAAATGTTATCTGTCGTTGTAATAAATGGCAAAACGATGTAACATGGTAATTAAGTTAAAAGGTATACTGGCAAACCGAAGGACTGACTGATGGCATTGTGGATAATAGATGAGACGGCAAGAGAGAGTAGTGACACATACTTCGATCTTGACATGAACAGGCTTCCGGCCTATCAGGAAGGCGACACGGGTTGGAGTCTGAATTTGAATTTTTCATGTAAAAAGTCCGTAATGACACTTTTGGAGGAGAAGATCGTTTTCGGAGTTATCCCGTTTTCCTAATATAGAGATATATACATAATTACGTCAACTCTTCACTTCGTGACAATCTCCGATCATCGGCTGACGACGTATGCAATGAAGGGGGGGAAAGGAACTGGCCACACTACTCCATTATCTCTTGGCTTAATTTCCTCATAATTGGTGCCATGTTGGTATCAGTTGTGAGGTTCAGACCTGTCTTCGGACAGCTGATAATACAACAAGATCAATAGCAGGTTATTTTACGACGCTTTATCAACATCTTAGGTTATTTAGCGTCTAAATGAGATGAAGGTGATAATACCGATGAAGTGAGTCCGGGGTCCAGCACCGAAAGTTACCCAGCATTTGCTCATATTGGGTTGAGGGAAACCCCCGGAATAAACCTCAACCAGATAACTTTCTCCGACCGGGAATCGAACCCGGGCCACCTGGTTTCGCGGCCAGACGCACCAGCCGTTACTCCACAGATGTGGACACAAGATCAATACTTTGTGAAGGAAGGAATATTTAGGCCTATGTACTACAAATATACTGCATGAAGCCAACGCGTTCCTTACTCCTCCGATGGAAGCTGCATTTTGATTTTTCATCTATAATTGGCTACTCAGAATTGGTATTGAACTTCCTCTCCATATGTAAATCAAAATATTGATTGTCCAAATAAAATAATATTTACTTCAAACAGTTCTTTGGACTGGATAATTTTGAAATGAAAACACTTTATAGGCCCTACTATTACAGTATATTTGTGAAATAATCTAAACAAATAACACTCATGCCCTTTATTCACTTTGGATAAATTCACGAGTATCACAGGGTTTGGTCAACTCTATGATGTAAATACATAACTATTTCTAAATACACTAAAATACGCTAGTTGTGACAGTGCCCCATAGGTTATGGAACAATCTGTATATTGCCAATGTTGGTTATCGTTGGCAGAAAGAAATCTCTCGGAATAATAGTAATTACGTCATGTTCGAAAAATAAACTAACAAATACGGTTACATTTTGAGCATAGGAAATAGTAATATGTACCTAACATATATCGCGCAATAAATAACATGCTCCAATTTTTATATGTTATGTATGTATGTATGTATGTATGTATGTATGTATGTATGTATATATGTATGTATGTATGTATGTATGTATGTATGTATGTATGTATGTATGTATGTATGTATTTATTTATTTATTTATTTATTAACACCACAATTGGGTATAAACCCGGTGGCAGTGATAAATAATATACAATAATATCATTACAATAATACAATAATTACAGCAATAAAAAATAAAATAAACTTAACTTTACTTATAACGATAAATAAATAGATGCAATAAACCTAGGACTATAAATAAAAACTATGCTATAATAACGCCTACAATAAGCAAAAGTAAATCTGATAAGTACTTCTATTTCACCCACCTATTACCAATTTAAGTAATTACATATCACCTTGATTAATTACATATCAACGTAATTACATGACACAACTTAGATTTTTACACTGCACATACAATTACATTTTCAGTCTAATCTTCTCAACCTTTCCGGTTGAGTTTGAGAGGACCACCCTGAAAGATTGCCGCAGGTAAGCTGTTCCAGTCTACTATTGTGCGCTTAACAGAAGAAAATTTATTAAAAATAAAAATAATCTATCTGCCTTCCTAATTTTTCGTTAATTAATCTCAGAACTAGAACCCAGCGTTTGGAATAAACTAGTAAGTGTTAAATGAAATGATATAGATCTATTCTCTACTGAGAGGGTTTAAACATCAAGAGAGAATAAAAATTCTGGATTTATCTTACTCCTCTCTTAAACACAGGAGTGTGAAAGCTCTCTGTGGCTCGCTTGGAAGAGACAGAAGCATGACATGTCGAAGTAACTTAACTTCCTGTGCTCTCCTGAAGCGGGACTGCCAGCGAATTAGTGCTGCGAGGGTCGTTAACAACACACGACGGGAGTCCACTCATGATGTATAAATTGGAAGATGAAAAAGGGAAAGTGGTCGGTTCTACCCAAGAATGTCTTCGTTAGAGCGGCAGGAGAAAGTGAACTATTAAGTCGCTCCCTTCAACTGTTGTTGACATTATCGAGGCAATGCACTGCCTTTCGATAATGCAATGTATAAATATTTTGCTCTACAGCATGTTTACACGAGTATTGTATTTATGTAATATATCTATATAGGCTAATGTAAAGTATGTTTGTGATGCATAAAAGCAACGTATAATATGCTTAAATAATGCATGTATTTTTTTTATTTTAGTAGGTTATTTTACGACGCTTTATCAATATCTTAGGTTATTTAGCGTCTGAATGTGATGAAGATGATAATGCCGGTGAAATGAGTCCGGGATTCAGCACCGAAAGTTACCCAGCATTTGCTCATATTGGGTGGAGGGAAAACCCCGGAAAAAAAACCTCAACCAGGTAACTTGCCCCGGCCGAGAATCGAACCCGGACTACCTGTTTCACGGATAAACGCGCTAACCGTTACTCCACAGGTGTGGAATATATGTATGTATAATTAAAATTATTGTTTATTTAACGACGCTCGCATCTGCCAAGGTAATATCAGCGTCGCCGGTGTGCCGGAATTCTGTCCCGCCGGAGTTCTTTTACATGCCAGTAAATCTACCGACATTTAAGTACACTTAAATGCCATCGACCTGGGCAGGGATCGAACTCGCAACATCGAGCACAGAAAGCCAGCGCTATACCGATTACGCTACGCAAGTCGACTGTATGTATGTATGTATGTATGCTCAGACGGTAGAGCGTTGGTGCGCTCAGCCAAAGGTCCCGGAACAATTTTTCCATTGAAATTAGTTTCGTTTATCACATACAGGAGCTAATGTTATTTAACATTTTACTGTACACTTTACTTATTTATATAATTAATTATGCTGTCAGATATAGAAATAATGCATTGTCGGTATGACGATAGGGACTGTGAATAGGGATGACTGAAAGCAAGCATCGGAGCCTGTTTTAATCTTCTTGTACAGTAATTGCTTTTACGGATTGAGAGAAATTATGAAAATGTTTCAGTGAACGTCAGAAGTCCGCCATTCCTAATACGTAGATTATCAGTATTCCATTTTGCAGCGTTTCGTTTATTTCTTTTTTTCGATTTTCTCTTGAAATTACTGGCTTAATATTATCTTCACATGTTTTGTTGACAGCAGTGATTTCGAGAAATTATATAGTAAAATCACCGAGGTACCAAACATTACATTTTGACTAGCAGGTTTGTATTTTATATTATTCTGTTTAAAATAAAATAGTTTTGGAATAATTGATATTGCTTACTAGCGTGTTATACGTTTTTATTCTTAGTTTGTTTCGTAATTTATTTTGCAAAATTCTTGCAATAGTTTTTCAAGTGTGTCGATTTTTCAAATAAATTCTGAGAAATGGTCTACTTCATTTTGTTTTTGTGTCAGTCGCAGAACGTAACCTTACCACGACAGAAGACTGCTTTGAATCAATTTTGTTTTGCCATTCGGAGAATTTACGTTGGGGTGAAGAGGGCAAACAGCTCAACTTCAATGAAAGAATCCACAAGATGTCTGAATGCTGTATCTTCCACACGATTTAGTTCTGGTAACCTACCGCGTGCAGAGCTGGCTGGGTTGCCGTGAGTTACCGTTGCGTGTTGCCATGACGACCCTACACGTTGGTTAGAAACTGTGTTCCACTGACTTTTAGCTTCATAACAGTTACTTTTTCAACGGTGTAGCTGTGTATCGTACCCGAGATGTACCTTAAATTACGGTAATTATTATATTCCGAATTTCCTTAACACTCTACTCTAATTAAATTAATGCAGTTTCTCCTTCCTCTTCGTCTTCCTAAAGTATTGGAATACTGACTTAGTTTCTACTCGAGTTCAACTTATTCTTCGGTCATTTCACATTCATTTTTGTTTGAGCCATATTTAAGAATTTGGTTTGGAAGCGTTGATTCAGTATTTCGTCCAATTCTTATAATTGTTTCTATTGTCATTTAAACTAAACAGTTTCAATTGACTTTATATACCGTACTTACAAATTTCTTTAACTTGTCATGTCTTGTAATTCCCAGGACAGTCTTAAAAACTCTGATTTCATCTGACTGTAATATAGGGGAGAGTTGGGTAGTATCGGACATCGAGTAATATCGGACAGTGAATTTCTTTCATCTTCCAACAGATGATAGTACCTGAATGACATGGTTACGTTTCTGTGATGTCGCATACAGCAACGTAACCATGTCATTCAGGTACTACAATCTGTTGATAGATGAAAGAAACGCACTGTCCGATATTACCCGATGTCGATACTTCCCAACTCTCCCCTACTTTTCCTTGCTCTACTACCGGAATAAATTACCAAAGTTACTGGTATGGATTTGTACAATTATACTTTTGGTTCATTTCCATACTTATTTTAGATTTTTTTTGTTTTTGTTTTTCCTGTATCATTGGTATCAGATTCTCCTTTGTGTGAAGAACTATGTAAAGTTACTACCTGTTCAATATATTTATTCCGTGGAATTAACTTACAACCTGTATTTTGTGATAGGCCTACTCCATGTAATACCAGTATTAATGTTTCTTATAGACATTTTACATCTCTAGACAGGCTGCTTACATTGAAGAACTTTAGAAAACTTTGAAGTTGTAAAATGGAAATTTACGCCGAAAGCTATGAAATTAAATTTTAATTCTATAAGCCTGTCATTGTATTTCGCTATGGCGCCAAGGATAGAGTTTGCTCTACTAATATATCGAACCTGGGTTCGACTCTGATTGAGAATATGGAAATTGATCTTCGTCTTTTAGAGACGGGTATATGTTACTTGTCTTGTGCGACCTTATACAGTGATCCGTTATTCATTGTCTTCTTGAAGAAATGACATTGTCATAGCCTATAAAATGTTTAAATTGTCATTATTTATTAAGGAATATTGGATCTGGTTGTTTTAGGTAATTACTTTTTGTACACTACTAAGCAAATAAAGGCTTTCTTGTAGCCTATTTGGAATACAAAGTAATTAACGGTATTTTATGGTGGTCTTAATTTTTATTGTGTTAGAAATTATTGTTTAATTGCGATTTTTTTTAAAGAAAGTTGTATGAAAATAGACACGGTTGTGAAATTTCTTGAGGAATGATAACTTGTTTTGATGGAACGTCTCGGTTTTGTAACTTATAATATCCCAAATCTTTTGGATATCGGTACATAATGTATATGACTTATGTATTTGTATTAATTGTAGGTCTCGTTGAGTGGAGAAGGCCTCAAGACCTTAACTCTGCCAGGTGAAATAATAATAATAATAATAATAATAATAATAATAATAATAATAATAATAATAATAATTCCAGATGAGGGAAAAGCAAGAAAATCCAAACCCCCGCCACAAACCGCACCCCCCCCCCCCGAGATGATACAAATTAATCGCATCCGAGCTTTACAAGTCTTATTAAGTACATAGAAGATGCCTTTATTTGGAAATAAACCACTTTTTTTTCCAGGCTTCTATTATTTTCACATAACCGTACATGGCATCGGAAAGGGTGTAATCTAGCCCTCCCAAAAAAAGGGTCGATTTTCTTGGGCATTGCTGCTGTGAGACACCGTGCTTTCTGACTATGAAATCACTCATTACGGTCTGTCACCTCTCGTCACAGTTCAGCTATCGTGTGACTCCTGACGCACATGATGTCATTCAAAAATCGTTTCTAGAAATCTGAAACAGTCCTCTGTATTTTATTATATTGATTACATTATGGTGTAGTTCAGACACTGAAAGAGAGGACGAGTGGCATCTATGTTAAAATTCTATATTTTTTATATATGTGTGTGTAATAATTAATAACATACGCTTATATTTTGGTTCGGCCATTGCATTAATTATAATTATGTATTACAGTCAGTTATGGAATATTGATTGACACATAATATTACAGCAATTTCATACGAAGTCGACTTTATTTAAGAAGGACATGCTACTATTTTTATAATAAGTTTGGTAAGGAATGTATTGAGTGCGTCGCGCAAAAGGCGGACTGCGAGGAAGAGCGACACAAAGAACACAGATGTGCAGAAGAAGAAGGATGTGGGGAAAAGTATCAATGGCAAAGCAGGAGGGGAAGTATGGGGAAAATAAGTGTAAGTGAAGGGAAGGGAGAAGTGATAAAGAAGAAGGATAGATACTTAACAGTGAGGAACAACACAGAAAGGTTAGATAAAGCGACATTAAAAGATTTTAAGAACATAATGATAGCATTTATGGAAAACTTAAAGTTTCTAAGTGGGGTAAGTGAGGCAGGAGAAGGGAACGTTAAGCAAGTAGATGTTATCGACTTAGAATAGTAAATATATAAGGTAAAGGGAAGTTACGTAGGCCCTAGTTGGGGAGCATCGTGGAGAATGAATATATACTGCGTGTTCAGTTCAAAGTGTGTCATGGCTCGCTGTATGCCGTCATGTGGCTAGTCGTTGAGCCTAGAGAATTCAATCTTCCTATACTTCCACAGAGGCGTATTGCTTATGTGCCAGAGAAGTTGCCTAGCAAGTACAGTGTTCATTCTGAAGAGTACTTACCGATACGTACGGTAACACCTGTAGTGGCAGGACTGTGAACTGTTTGGAAACACGTACTGAGGTGAGTTTTTTCTTACTGTCGGAATATGTGGAGAGGGTTAAGATGATTACTTACGTATTTGTTGACATTAACTTGGACGGTCAACATGGACACGGAGCATTTGATTTGTGTTGTGGAATGTTGCCGTACGCAACCGATGATAACAAATACCCTGCGTACGACTTGCCCGCGCAAAACACAGTTCAAAAGAGGTTATGGTAGCACACAGACTTTACAGACCGCCATCTGTTGCTACGAAGTTATACCGTACACGTTCTCAAGTTCATATTGAACTCCTTGATTAATAGGCAACTTCTCTAACATAAAAGCTGAAACTCGCTTCAAATCGCTGACTCACAACAGTGACGTCATGACACACTTTGAAATGAACACCCAGTATAGACCTAATATGAAACTGACGTTAAGTGGAAGAGTGTAATAAAGACATATGTAACAAATAGTTGGTTCAAGGGAATACATAACATTAAAAAGTGAAGTAGAAAGTGAATGAGATATTGAGTAGTGAGAATTATATAGTACTAGATAGCGAATAGAAATATAATTAGATTCAAGGATGGCAGTAATCTAATAAGCTTAGGAAGAAGGATAGAGCCATAGCCAAGAGTTGTATAAAGAGGTTTGAAAAGTGAGGACAGGAAAAGGAGTGTAAGTAGTAAGGGAACAATCTGTATCAGGCATGGCAGCGAAAGGAGGCAAGTAACGTACAAAACACACCGCAAGATAAATGTGTAAAATGAATGTAATTGAGATTGTATACAAACCTATGAGAGCCACCATTACAGTAGGCTAATATGGTCCACACTTGTGAAGTAACGGTCAGCGCGTCTGGCTGCGAAACCAGGTGGTCCGGGTTCGAATCCCGGTCGGGGCAAGTTACCTGGTTGAGGTTTTTTCCGGGGTTTTCCCTCAACCCAATACGAGCAAATGCTGGGTAACTTTCGTTGTTGGACCCCGGACTCATTTCACCGGCATTATCACCTTCATATCATTCAGACGCTAAATAACCTAGATGTTGATACAGCGTCGTAAAATAACCCATTTTAAAAAAAGGCTAATATGTGCTGTTGAGAATATCATCATTTTTATAATTAAATGTATGCAAAAGTAATATTATTTGTACATGTAAAATAATAAATTAACATCTAAATACGTATTTTCATGTAAATGTATCGCATTTATTATTCCATTGCAGTAAAAAATTGCTTACCTTTAAAAGCACAAATTGAGAGAGCGACATTTTGATACTCACTAAAACGTAATGGGGAAAAAAGTCATGATCCTTTCAGTGATTGATGGTTACGAGTATTTGGCAACTTCACTTTTTCACACTTTAACAGTGTGAGGGGCACCGATATCGTGTTGTGTTCTTGAATATTTTCGCTATGCAAAACATTTAATGATGGATTGCCTTATGTATTATACGAGTGTAAACGTGATGCTTCTGCTATTAGGGTATATTATTCTAACTGCGTGTTTTTAGAGTGTACATTTGCATGCATAGATCTTTATTCCCGATGGTAAAAGGCGGTCGGAGCTTGGTGTCACCTCACCACCTCTTTCTAGGACCGAGGTCATGAAAGCAAGCGCTTCCATGGCGTATAAACGGGATACCTTTACCTATTTCTATACATAGACGGATCGTTAAACCACAGTTTCAACCTTACGAAGCATTATATGACCCACATGCGACTTGTGTTCTTACTCTTGTATCGCCGTAATGCCACGGCAATTTGTAGTACACAACTGTAACGCATTGATGTATAAGCGGACATTTGCAGGCGTTCAGTAGAACGTGTTGTACTACAATAGGCCTGCCTACAGCATTGCAGAACCTACACTTTGATACTTCCAGATTAGTATAAAGCATTCAAGGAAACTTGCTCAACAAGCAATGGGGTGATGCTGTACTATTTACGCTTCATACATTATTTATTTTACAATTAGTTGTTATTCATTGAGTGAGGGAAATTTATTGTATTTCAATGTCCAGATACGAAAATAAAATTAGGAGCTTCCTTATTGTGTAAGTTTCTCTTAAAACATACTGCGCATATGCAGTAAACGAAAGTCCCTGTATATATATATATATATATATATATATATATATATATATATAATACATTGTGCGAAATTGTTGCCTATGTACAGGTGGGCTCCCACCAAGACTCGCTTCAAATTTTCATTCCGTATCTGTACATATACGGTAACAATAACAATCACATCCGTATTTCTTGCAAAAAAAATGTAAGTAAAGTGCACCATCTTTTTGTGCTAAATAATATCAGTTCAGCATCAAAGAGCATGAGTGATTTCTGTTATAAAACCGTTGATAATTATAATTACTAGGGGCGGATGTTGGTGAAAAGTCATCTTATTTTTCACATTAGGACGATGCCTATTAATACAGAAATCCTTTCTATGTTAATATCAACGTAAAAATAATTTCTTATATTGCATTTTTTGCACTTTTGACGCTTTTGAACTAATAGATCATTTTTATATTTTTTCGGCATTTTTTATAATTTTTAATACCTTGAAGAACTTTTAGATCATTTGGAATGCATTTTACTTTCTTCTTTACCGATAAATCATTTTGTAAGCAAATAGGTCAGTAGTAATTACCTACTGAATAAGTGAATAACAGTGAAGTTTGAGTTTTATAGTTTGGAACAGACTCTAAAGTCCATCCCTCATTCCACTGAAGGCTTCACTTCCCACAAGGGAAGTAATATAAAATGTTTGAGAACAGCTTAGTTTAAGTGAGGGCTTTGACCGACCACCCCTGATTGAAACACATTGTAAACCCTCATTAAAATCTATAGTTTTCCCTTAAAACCTTCAATTTGTTGCATGTTCTTTTCTTTTATCTTAGCCAAATTCCAGGAAGTTGCCTCCTCTCTCCGAGATCTGCAGGGCAGTCATTGAAACAAGGTGACTAATTTTTAAGAAGTTGTAGCGCGAGTACAATGAATAATATTTAAATGTAATTTTCTTGTAATTTCATGTCATTTTTCCATTAGTTTAAGGGCATTTTAATGATCATTTTAAGTAGATTTTTAGAACATCAACATCCGCCCCCTAATAATTACAATTCCGCGCACCAGAGGATCGCATACCTAAGTATTAGGCCTAGTAATACGTATTTTAATGTGTTCTTTGTATGAAAAAAGATGTCAGATTAATTTTTACTACTGTTTTCCATAATGCCACTAGTTCTATTTTTATACTACCTACTATTACTACTACTACTACCACTAGTACTGCTGTTACTATTTTACGACTAGTACCACAACTTTACAGTTACCACTACTTCTACCAATAGCCTAGTATTATTGCAATTACAGCTACAATTTTTATTGGTTTAATTATCAACTGTTACGGTTATCTGTCGTCTGAGTAAGATGGTGATAATTCCAGCAAAAAGAGTCCAGGATCCGGTACCGAAAGTTACCTAGCATTTTGTCTTAATGGATTAAAGGAAAATCCCGGAAAAATCTCAACTAGGTAACTTGTCCAACCAGGATTTGAATCCAGGCCCGCTCGTTTCACTGTCAGATATGGTAGTCGTTGATAACAGTTGCTGTAGTTACCCCATCCATGAGAGATGTTGAATACACAGGCGACCATTGCTGCGATTTTCATTTTCACTTGAAAGCATATCTACAAAAAAGTAAATCCATATTTTATCCGTGTTTTCAAAAATATTGTTCTGCATTTTCCGAGAGAAAAGTGTTACAAATGACTTCCCCTGGCCATATATTTCACATACTGCTTCTAGGGTGAATATCTGCACACTATGACTTGGATTTATATGCTGGGCGAGCAACTGTGCGGCTGTAGAGCGGATTAAAGCTCGTCCCCTGTGCATCACGTAATCAAAACCAGCCTTGTCGGTAATATGATTGGTAGCCTAAAGAAGCTGCTGCAGACTTGGATATTACAGGGCGTTGTCGGAAGGGTTGCAGAGGGTGTGGTTGCGAGTAGGGCGGAAGGACGGAAATTAACTAATTACTCCCTTGCGAAATGGTCGGACACGACTTTCATCGCCACTCGGAGTTGTCATCGCTTAGTTCGCCCGCGTCAAGTTTTTAACATTTTATATTAAGGACTAAAGTTTAAAAGTTATGTAGCCATAATAAGAAATGAGCATTACAGAAACCATAATTATCCGTATTACTAGTATAAGTTACAGATAAGGTATTTTTCGCGAACCGCTACACAATTATAGATCTCCCTCTTAGGAAAAGAAAACCTTAAAGGAATCCCTTACCATAACAGAAGACATCATACCTCCCGCAGGCAATACTTGTAAATGGTGATTGGAGATTCAGTACAAGAGGAGAGGTGTATAGCCATATCGTGCATAGCGATCAAAGTAAGCATCATATTGTTTTAAATGCGGTACCATTGATTTAATCTTGAAAAATTCTTGCTAGTTTACATGAAGCGTTTTCGATGCCTCAGATATCCACATCGAAGTTTAATAAGCAATAATATCATATAAATTAGTTTTTATTTTTCAGTCAATCACTTATCATGTTAAGATGACAGAAATGGATTCTGTTACATCAAGATACAATGTTAATATACGTCACGAATATTTGGACTTACTTTCAAGTAATCTTAAGGTGATAGTTTTCTAACAAACATTTGAACTAGGTGAAAATATTATTTAAACACATTTATGAAACATTAGTAAATAGTCTGACCATGCATACTTTACATAGAATGGTTGAATGGCGTACATAGTCTTAAAAATTAAAATTGACATACAAATAGAAAGCCTTCCAATGAACATAATTATAATACAATATATTGAGAGGCAAGCAGTGTGCCTGAATTATAAAATTAAAATCGTTAAAAATTATTATATATGAAACTGAAAACTAGGCTTGTTCTTTATGACGTTCAATGTATTGGAAAACTGTATGAAGTGAATGTAAAATAAAATCTCGGTCTATTCGCCGTGGTGAGAGGCATTATATCTAAAAAAATTAATCAAAGATGTCTTAAAATTTTGAAGAAAAGTTAAGTGATTAAAGCCTTAAAGGGGCTTATGTTCATTGGAAGGCTTTCTATTTGTATGTCAATTTTAATTTTTGAGACTATGTACGCCATTCAACCATTCTATTTAAAGTATGCATGGTCAGACTATTTACTAGTGTTTTATAAATGTGTTTAAATAATATTTTCACCTAGTTCAAATGTTTGTTTGTTAGAAAACTATCACCTGAAGATGACTTGAAAGTAAGTCGAAAATATTCGTGACGTATATTAACATTGTATCTTGATGTAACAGAATCCATTTCTGCCATCTTAACATGATAAGTGATTGACTGAAAATAAAAACTAATTTATATGATATTATTTCACAAACTTATCTGAACTCAACATGACTTTTAAATTTTAATAAGCAAGTCTAGATATATTTGAACGATATGAACATTTATTACGTATTTGTATGAAGAACATAGTATTTCAAAGGGTTTACTGATGTACTGCTAGTCTTACGGACTCGAAGTCACTCATAGTAGGGAACAAATTGTGGGTTTGTGGACTGAATGAATGCATTTGTGCGCTCTGTACACCATTTAATAGTGGGTTTTGCTTCCTGTTCGACTTAATTGAACATCAACTGCATTTAGTTTTCCTGTTATACAGACATACTTAAAATGTTACGTTATTCGGGTCACTGAGAGTTACTTAAAATATTTTTATTTCTAGAGCTGTTCACATGGAAATAAGCTACATAATGCTGGTGTTGTATGTAAACGTTGCAATATATATATACAGGTTGTAACTTTAATAATGGCAACTATTTATTTATTACGAATATACAAGTGATACATTTGTGAAACTTCTACAGTCCTTCAATGTAGTAACCAGCATTGTCAACAACTCGTTGCCAGCGATGTGGAAGTCGTAGTATCCCTGTAGCAGCTCCTGTTCTGTTGATGTTTTTGATGGACCGCCCTACTGCCTGCAGAATATCGAGAACAATCCGGAATCGAACGTCACGAAGTAGTTTCTTTCATCTTCTGGATTAAGTCACAATCACAGAGGCTTAAGTCCGGTGAATGTGGTGGATGGAAAAGCACTTCCCACCCCCCAGCGACAGTACAAATCAGGTACAGGCTGTGCCGTGTGCGCCCCTGCGTTATCTGCAAAATGATGGGAGGGTTCTGTAAAATGTGTGGGCGCTTTCTTCGCAACGCTGGTCTCAGATTATGCTAAAAAAATTACGGAAATACTGTGGATTAACATTCAGCCAAGATCGCTGTTCCTGCTTTGTAAACATGGCGAAACACAACTGCTTAGAGCTGTAACTAATAGGAGACTAAATTCAACTCTTCACAACGCATGCGCTGTGAGTCGGACGGAAGAGTTCTTTCAGGGGGGAGGAGGGCAGACATAGACTAACATGTGGTAGAAGTGACAACAATTAACTCCGTCTCGTTTCGCTTTTAAAGCAGTGTTGCCACTATTAAAGTTACACCCCACGTATATCCTAAGTAAATTTCTTGGTTATTTCATTCCAAATTTTGTCCATTTAGAACAAGGATAAACGAAACTAACCATGTATGTAGTCCCATGCAATGTCCCAAAGAATTTTACTAGACATTGTTATGAAGTAGTAAAACATTAAATGCATCTTCTGTTTTGGTAAAGATTAGGGTCTGTGATCTAGACTTCGTCTAAATACAAAAAATTCAAGAACATTTTCTTAGAGTTCCTTTTACATTCGACGCACATAAAACTCAGATCATCTGCAAGAAGATCGCGAAGTAAACTGAAGTTGAAAACATAAATTAAAGTACAGTAACCTGCTAGTAATAACAGTAATCTAAAACTATTTTCTCCAAATACCTAAATATAAAATTTGTACTTGAATGTCGAAGGTAAATGTTTTGTGCATCTGTAATCTACACCAAACACCATTCCTCTAAATCACTCTATTTAGTAAACATACACGGATAATACATAAACCCAACATTTCTTAGGGAGAAAAGAGAACCAAATGGAAAATTTGTGGGTTGCCGTTGTTTTAGGGAGGTCAGGTTTTCCAACACTGCCCACCCTAAACGTTTTCATACTTTGTCTCTCTCCAAATTAAATGTAGGCTAATTACTAAACGAACAAGTTCAAAAAGAATCTTACATTTTAGTTCTTCCTGTTATAATCAGATTACCATTCGCCATATGGACACAGAATGATTTACTTCCAATTCTTGGAAAGACGCGGAGATACTATATCCAATCCATATGAGAAAATAATAGTAAGTAATAAAAGAGATATGGGAAAAAAAAATACATAAAAATGAATGGTTATATTCGCAAAATTAAAATGCATAATAATGTTAGTATTGAAATTGGTTGTATACATTGTATGCCTACTTAAGTTTCTTAATCGAGCCGCCACTATAGTCTACTCGCTAGAACACTGGACCTGGTTTCGATTCCCGGCGTACCCCAGATTTTAGCCTATAACTTCTGTTGGGCGACCACGTGGTATAGGTAACAGGTTTTCTCCGGGAGCTCCGGTTCTCTTGTGGCATCTCATCTCATCCCACCCCACCCCACCCCACCCCACCTCACCCCACCCCACCCCACCCCACCCCACCCCACCTCACCTCACCACAGATGTAGCGTAGATCAGCCTTCTATGGCTCACCCTGGTAAACGACTCTGTCGGTAAATTGGTCTACGTAACTGGCTTCACATGGGTGAATGGCGAACAGTTAGTTACCCGTCATTAGTAAAAAAAAAAGAAAGTTCTTAATCGAGTTGCCTATAAACATTACGTTTCAATTAAACTTTATTACTGCAGTTGGTATTAAAATTTTATGTGAGAGTTTATATTTACTGTGCAGTTAATCTTAATTGATTTTAATTGAATTCTTTGTTTTTTTGCAGGTGAGTAAAGCGTTCAGAATGGTTCAACTACGAAAGGCATTCAGGGTGTCTAGGTATGTATTTACCCTAATATTAAGTACTGTATAAATTTGTTCCTATGTCAGTTTAAACAGCTTATCGCTTCACTCACAGATTTATCGTATGTTGTTGCGGTTACCTGTGTTCCGTTTTTATATTAATATTTTTTTACGCGCGGAGTCTATTCAATTGCCTGGCCGAGTATTTATTTTCAAAATATAAAAGTGGTTCAATTGCATATCCATTCTTTCGCCTCAAGTTGTGCAGCTTCTCCGCATACCATATCCGAAATACGAAATCGATTTTTTTTTATTATAGGCAAATTACGTAGTAAAAACCATCGAAGGAGACATTATCTCGGAAGAGGTCCCAAAATTGTACCCCACTATTCCTCGGAGAACGAAGAATGATTTCTTACTCGCAGTCATTGCCACCTTACGAATTTAAACACTTTCAACCGCTAGGACAGGCACGAATTTTAAAGTTAGTAAGGGGAATTGAAGTAGGAGGCGACTGTGCCTTCTTATTTTCGAGGATACTCAGGGGAAGACTTTTTCATAAAGCACTACGATATGGCTCTGTAGTTAATTCAGTGAATGTTTAGAATCAGTATGTTGAAAACAAATTCCAAAAGGTTTGATATAACTAGTCTTTTTTTCTATTAATGACCGCCCTTGAGAGAAGTGTATATTCGATCCGATACATATTGCATCATGTTGGAGCTTTTGTATTGATTCATGTGCGTCCTGTGTGACAATACAGGGTATTTAAAAAAAGAACTTTACAACTTTAGAAGCCTATAGAAATTTATTTACATATCTTACAGAAATGGTTAAGGTGTCATTTTAAAGGACAATATATCAAGTTTCTTAGCAAGCAGTTATTTTGGTAAGATGTGACTACCGTTTGTGATATGGCAGACATCCAACCTATAGTCAATTTCTTGCCCCATACGAGTCAATAGATCAGGAATCACGTCTGGAACTACGGCATTAATTCGATTTCTGAGCTCAATGAGATGGGCGGGTAAAAGAGACACAAACACTCGATCTTTGACATACCCCCACGGGAAAAAATCGAGTGGGATCAGATCTGGTGAGCGAGGTGGTCACGCAGTTGGCCCTGCACGACCAATCCAGCGACCTGGGAAACACCGATCAAGTTGCTCACGAACCTCGAAGCGATAGTGAGGTGGTACCCCATCTTGCTGGTAGTTAATGTGTCCATCTTGGCCACATTCTTCATTCTGTGGAATTTTCAAGCATATCTTGATACATAATACCGTCTATGGTGAATTTCGTACCACGACACCACAAAGTCAAACTTGATGTATTGTCCTTTCAAATGACATCTGAACCCATTGTGTAAGTTATGCGGATAAATTTCTATAAGCTTCTAAAGTTATAAAGTCCTTTTTGAAACAATCTGTATACCAAAGTAATTTTTACCATGGGCCATTACATACAATTCTGACCTGCAGTTTCTTCAATTTGGATATCTGGACCATAGTACCAGATAGATGGGAAAAGGAACTGGCCACCCTACTCCTTATCTCCTGGTTTAGTTGTCTCATGAGTGATGTTTTATTGGTATCACGAGGTTCCAACCTGCCTTTGCACAGTTGACTAAACAACAGCAACATAACCAGACAGGCCTAGTATCACTGTGCCGCTAAACTTGCATTTCCACATGGCGTTGAGTTGTGCTTACATCCACTCTAAAATATTTTACCATATAATAAGCCTACATCAAGTTGAGCAGTAGTATGTATCTTCACTATACTGATGTTTTCTTATGATTCAGTCGCTTATTAACAGAAGACTAAAACAAATCAGTTACACTATCTGTAGTTTTGTTACGTTCATCTAGGCTCATAAAGTCTAAAAGTAATTTCTTTTTTTTTATATATATTACTGTGCACAAAATTTTAGATAAGGGCGCAAATAGCCATAGTAGCTGATGCGCCCTTTTTAAATCCCTTTAACTAACTATAGTGCACAACTTCTAATCACTAGATAGAAGAGTTAAATCCCAAATCTCTTCACAATGCATAGGCTATGAAGAAGAGGCGTAATATATCTTTGTTTATAATGATTCGCCCATCGGACGGGGACGTTAAGCGTTGGTACTATTCGATAGGAGTAGACTTCGCGCCGGCACCGGGTTTCCCCTTCTTCCTTCCTTGTCTTCATAATCATTCTCACCCATTCCCTACACACGAACACTTAGACAGACACTTATCCTAGTACACGACATAACTCTTCATAGATAGCTACACATCATGTATAGCGTGGCCCGACGAAGTGGTGTGCAACTTGAATATAGGTCACAGTCCTGCCATATGCGGAACCCGAATCACGTAAGTAAAGTGGGTGTACATTGGATACACACATAATAAAATAGTAAATTCGAGAGAGTGATTGTAAAATTCCGGGAAATATTTAGACAAAAATATAGTTTTGTGAAACGGTATGGATATTAATGATAACATAGGCCTATAAAAGTAAAAGAAAATACACTGTGCATAAATACGAGTATAACGCAATGAATTTGAAAATCAAACATGAGATTCTAACGTCTGAAGCTATATACATTCATCTTGATGAAATAAATTATTAGAATGGAATTAAATATATGTAATGTAAGTGAAAAATAGTGATCTTGAAAGAAAATTGAGAAAAAAAATCATAAATCTCTGAATCAAAGACAGTAAGATAAGGGATGGTTGTAAATTATAATGTTCATATGGTGCAGTAGCCTACTTTATGGAGATGGACGACATAGGCCTACACCACGATTCCTTCCCCGCTTCGCCGTATCAAAATAATCCCCTTCGAATGTGAGTAACTGCAATTTAAAACGCCAATAAAAATGTCTGCGCTATTTCAGACAAATGAGAGGCGTCAGTTGAGATTTCTGTGGAGTCGTAATAACGCCTAATTTGACACACATTAACCTTGGGCCAAGTAATTGCAGGGAAGACAATGGGGGAAGATTAAAGCGTTAATTGCGACAGTGTTGTACTCTCCCACGCCTCGCAAGGCGATGTTCTCTTACTCAATGCAGCACTAAACGTTCTAATCGACCTCGGCGCTTTTTTATGTCTGCAATTAGTGATTACTGTCATGAAATAAAAGACTATTGCGTTGCGGTTGATTTCGCTTTGTTATTGTGTAATAAACGGATTCCTGTTCAGATTTCTTTCAACGGTGTGGATTGCAATCTAATTACTAAGCGGTACTCGTTTTATTAAATGGCGGAAATTATGCTGTGTTAACATCCTGTGTTCGATTTCCGGGAAATGTTTATATTTAAATATGCAGTTTAGTTATTAGCTCTTTGTTAAGTTCCAAAACTTCTGACTATATCCAGCGCTGACAATATAGTTTGAATACTTTATATTATAAATTAAATACAGGGTGATTCATGAGGATTTACTGTCTTTTACAGTGCTTATTTCTGAAGACATTTTGAGCAAAAAAGTCATATAAACATAATTCCTATTCTCAGAGCTACACTAATTTAAAGTTGTTTGTAAAATACGTTTTTTCTTTAATTAATAATAATAATAATAATAATAATAATAATAATAATAATAATAATAATAATTCTTTATTTATACTGGCAGAGTTAAGGCCATGGGGCCTTCTCTTACACTCTACCAGGTCACAAAGTATACAAGCAGTTAAAATTTAACAAAAAGTTAAAGAACAGAATACTAACTAGTTTGAAGGTAAAAGAATAATACAAATAGAGAATGAACCATTCAAAAGTATCATTTCTTTAATTGGCAAGTATTATGAAGCTAAAAATGTGCTGTGAATTCCTTAGTTGCTTCGTACAGACATCTATTTTTAACTGGAAAATTACATTATTCTTACGCACTTATCACAACAGTTATTACAAATCACATCACTTCCACCGACTTAATTATTTGCAGTTCAATGTTGCATCCTAATTTACAGTCTTGGAGAGTTTACAACACATTTTAAAAAATGTCACCATACGCTTGAGTACACTTGGCCGCACGCTTGTGAACGGCACTCGTCGCTCTACGTAATGCATACTGCTATCTTTGATTTCCGTAGCGCTCGCGCTGGCTGCTGACTGCACGCTGACAAAGATCACGTGTTCACAGCAATGCGTTCCAATAACGAAACGTAACTGTAAATATTGAGAATAGGACCCATGTTTATATGACATTTTTTGCTCAGAATGTCTTCGGAAATAAGCTCCGTAAAGGACGGTAAATCCTCGTGAATCATCCTGTATATTTTGAAAGCTGGAGTCATATTTCAGAGATGTTCTACAGAGAGCACACAAGTGACTGAAGCTTAAATGTATAATATGTTGTACTTCCAAAGTTCTGGATTACGAAACAGAGGAAATTGTTTATGTTATGTGTTTCACTGAAAAAGTATCATTCGTTATACTTGTAATCTCATTGATAAACATGACCAATCGAGATCCCAATAAGAATTACGTTGATCTTTTACACAAAATCAGTAGTATTATTGTTATTATTTTACTATAAGATATATTTCTTCTCTTTCCTAATATAGGAGTTAAGAATGTGACTCATTTCGCGTGTTTGTCTTGCGTTTGTTACGTCACGTTGACCGTGATTTTTGAATTATAATGTACAAGGTGAGCCAATGAAACGAGCGATTTTCAGATTCGTATCTTTTCGACTGTTGTCGGGTAGGTATTATAATACATGCAACAATCTATTCTTCACTCAATAACATTTGTTTATAATGGATCGTTGGACGGGTGAACAACGTGCTTTTGCTATTAAGGCATAGGCTATTACAAAAATATAGTTTCATTGCTCATTGCTACACAACGACAGACATTAAAATATGCCGATAAAGTAAGCCGCATAGGTTTTTTGCCACCAATTCTTGGATCTAAATGTTAACGAAGACATTGTCCATGATATGCTTATCAGTGATGAAGCTCATTTTCATCTCTCTGGATACATCAATAAACAAAACTTTCGGTACTGGTCACCAACTAATCCTTATGAAATGCATGAGGAACCATTACACAGTGTCACAGTCACAGTTTGGTGTTCAATAACGTCATTTGGAGTCATCGGTCCTTATTTTTTTGAGGACGATAATGGGACATCTGTTACTGTAAAATCACAGCGATATGTCCGAATGATTCAAGAATTTTTGTCTCCAAAAATTGTCAATAATTCTCTCATCAGTAGAGATACGTGGTTTCAACAGGATTGGACGACCAGTCACACGGCTAGACGCTCCATGGATGCAGTCAGACGTTTATTTCCAAACCACAGTATCTCAAGATATGGGACATTTCATGGCCTGCGAGGTCTCCAGATCTACAGCATGGGACTTTTTCTTATGGGGATATTAGAAAAGTAAGGTCTTCAAAAATCCACCTCCACAGAACATCGAAGAACGCAAAGAAAAATATCGCCATGAAGTTGCTGAAATTCCTGTGGCCATGTTGTGTCATGTAATGGAAAACATACAACTTAGACTTTAAGAATTTGTGCAACGAAATGGGTCCCATCTGTGGGATGTAGTGTTCAGAAAATAAGGATTTCATGAGGTAAGGTAAATGTTATTGTGCATACTTTAAATATAAAGTGAAAGTTTCGTTTCAAAGTAATGAGTACTATAATTAGAGAAGGCCTGATGGCCTTGTCTCTACCAGGTTAAATAAATAAATAAGTAAATAAATAAATAAACAAATAAATAAATAAATAAATAAATAAATAAATAAATAAATAAATAAATAAATAAATAAATAAAATATTAAAAATTTTAAAATCGCCCGTTTCATTGGCTCACCTTGAATATAGCGTTAGCTCAAGAATGAGTGCAGCAGAGGTCAAAAGACTATCACCGAAGGTTTGTTATTATTATTATTATTATTATTATTATTATTATTATTATTATTATTTATTTCTGTAAAATAATTTAAAAGTTACTTATACTATGACATTTCTTCCGTATTTTCCTTCGACTTTTCGATGGCTGTAAATGTTACAAGGCCAAGTTTGTTTGATAAAAACTGCTTAACCACGAAGACTTCTATTGTCATGACTATTTATGACTTTTGTTATCGCCATTCACATTTATCATTTTTGATATTCTCTGAAAATGGGTCGGAAATTTCTAGTTAGTCTACAGTAAATATAATGTGTCCAAACTGTGGTGGTTATAATTTTTCTTCGTCGATGGAATCCTGTAGTGTAACGTTTAATTTCTAGCGAACTTCCTATGTATTATTGATTACGAACGGAAAGAATGTGACCTTAATGATTGTGGGTGCTGATTATGATAAACATCACACAGATAAACATCCCAGAAACCAGGTTATCAATGACAGGATTTTAAGAATACATTTCAACATATATGGCTAATAAGCGTACCGTTTCAACAATTTTCCCTAAAAAAGATTTTTAAGAGGTGTCATGGTTATTTAGCGTCGATGGAATTGGTGATAACGAAATGGTATTTGGCGAGATGAGGCCGAGGATTCGCCATAGATTGCCGGATAGTCGCCTCACGGTTGGGGAAAACCCAACCAGGTAATCTGTCCAAGCGAGAATCTAACCCACGCATGAGCGCAACTCCGGATCAGCAGACAAACGGGCTTGAGCTAAGCCTGTAAGCTCGTAAATCCAAACTAGAAAAAAAAATCCTAATGCAATTATAAGGAACACGATACAAATTAACTAGAAAAATATTGTAAATGTAATAGGGAACAAAAGCTCAAATGGTATGGCCACGCCAAAAGATTGTCATAAGAAAGGTTAACGACAAGATTGTTGACGTGAACGCCAGAAAAACGAAGGCGCCATGGAAGACCCAATCGAAGTTGGTTCTGCGAACCATAGCAGTTAGTGGAAGTTAAAGGAGGTGAACAAGGAAGTTGAAATGTCAGAATTTTATGGAGGTTGGAAACCAAAAATCGTTAAGATAAGCTGTAAAACAAATGCAGGTAGTAGTGATGTAGTAGTGTTGGTGTAGTAGTGGTGGTGGTGGTGGTGGTGGTGGTGGTGGTGGTGGTGGTGGTGATGGTGGTGGTGGTGGTGGTGGTACAGAGGTTGAACAACTCCAAACGAAGTGAGCAGATAATCAGTTTCCAATATTACTGAAGTCTTACCGGTTTTATTTTGAAGGCCTAACTGTAAGTAATTATGGTTGTTGATTATAAAGATGATTAGACCATTATAAACATAGTTTATGCCATCCTAGCATTATAAACAGGTTGTTACTACATCAAAAATCGTGCGTAATTGCCTTATGGCACGCGTGCAGGACAAAAGGTAACATATGATTTATTTCCATTCTTTAACAATTTTGTATCAGTTTTGTAATATCACATAAAACAGTTCTGTGGTTCAGAGAAACTATATTATTAAAATAAAGGAACATTTGTACGTAACCCCCAAGGTCATCCATTACTCTTTACTCAATGCCAAGGCCAGGCGCAGTTAATCGATACGAACATATGAAGACAATTTGTCAGTTGTGGATCCCAAATTGAATTTCTTCTTCCTCTTCTTCTTCCTTTCAAGTATTAGGCCATATTCCTGTTACGATCTCACAGTTGAATTTTCAATCCAGCGCTTTTTTGGACGACCGAGAGATCTCTTCCCGTTTGGACGATAGTGGAACATGACTTTTGGGATTCTATCTCAACGCATGCGATGCAGATGATTTATCCAGTTGTTTCGATAATGTTTTACGTGATTAATGAATTTCTTTGCTACAATTTATAATGCTAAGATGCCATGAAGTGTTGTATCCAACTCGTGGATAATCTTATTATGACACTCGTGAAAGTTGTCGCACTAACGATAGTGATAATCATCAAGATTATCCCTTGTTGCATAAATAACTATTGTGCATGTAGCCCAATTCGCTTTTCCGTAGGAATTATGAACCAATAGTAAATATCCACAAGTGGCTGAATTGAATTTCTTATTGATATAATAATCAAGCCAACGGTGTAGCTTCGTCGACTTAGACGCTTGCCGGCTGATCCGGAATTGCGCTCGGGCTGATTTCCTAGTTGGATTTTTTCCGAGGTTTTCCCGAAACGTAAGGCAAATGTTAGGTAATCTATGGCGAATGCTTGGCCTCATCTCGCCAAACGCAATCTCGTTGTCACCAACCCCATCGACACTAAATAACCTAGTAGTTGATACAGTGTCGTTAAATAACCAACTAAAAATATAACCATCATGACACCAGTTCTCTTTAATGGTAACCACGCGCACCATTATTGAGGTACACAGGGTTATTAATCTAAATCTAAGCGCAAAATAATTCCAGTTTGTTGTGTGTTTCACTTGAAGTTGTTTTGGTCATGTTTTAATAACTGTTCTTTCATGTCGTGTTATTTATTCGTTCTGGGTACGTCCGCCTCTCATTTTAGCCCTTCTGGTTACTATCTCAGCAGCGATAGTTGTAGCACTAGAGTTGTTTCCGAGTCGACTAGCTTGTCCCTGTTTTACACCTCGGTGAATATGCAAATTTATTTAACGAACTGTGGAAACTCTCGGAATGTTGACTGGAATTACCCAGCTCGCCCAAGAGACGAGCTTTTTAATGAATGTAAAAAATGGCGCACAAGGCTTGTCAAACAAATGATAGTGGAATTTCTGTCTGGTTTTTATTTTTGCTCACAAAGTTTGCAAATGTTTTCGAAGAAAAGATTTCAGAAAACATTGATTCCTATTGATTGATTTGGCCCTCGGTTGTACAATGCTTTAACTAAATTACACCCAGAACTTCTAACATGTAACCCACTAACATATAACAAGAAAATTAGAAACGTGTTAATATCTTCAATTTGATTAAATAAATTTATAGCCTATGTGTATGAATTAATCAACCTATATTATATTTGTATTCTATAATTTTGAAATATATATTAGTCCTACTTTTCACGTGCGATATTATTCTTCTATAGTGTTAATATTATATTATATAATTCCATTGCCGCTGTAATTATATTTTAGTTCCTATTTTATTTTACTTATTTATTTATATTATTATTTTTTATTTTAATATTATATCTGAACTGTGACCGAGCACGAGCGCTGCTCATTCGGTCTCAAATTTTGTTAATACTACTGTATCTTCTTTTTATATTGCTTGTATTATTTTATTTGTATTTCTCTTTGTTTGTTTTGTAATTATATTTCTTTATTCTGTATATTTCTTTATATTATATGAATGTGATTGCAGTTTAAAATCACATTGTAAAAGCGTAGCCTGTTCTTTCATTAACTTTTGAAAGAATAATCTGAGAGAAAAAGAGAGGTAAAATCGAGATTCATCGTCGTCACCATCTTCTGTCATTACACTTTTTACTTTGACCCCTATCCAAATAATCCGATATTCATCACTCGTCTACATTCATAACCTGTGATATGATTCCAATACCATGCCACATCTTCAATAATCATTGTGTTTGACGAGATTCAACCTCAAGACTATGATTATCAGGTAGCGTTAAAATTACATGCTATGCATAGCGTATGCTACGGTAATAAAGTTCTTATGAAGATCATACTATCAAAGACGAACAAGAGCCATTTTTACTATATGTCAGTAGAGCCATATTATTGTTTCATTATGTTAACTTTGAGTATGAGGTATGAAAATTTGTATGTGTCGTATTGGTAACATTATTAACAAAATAATTCAGGTCTTTACTTAAAAATATTAGTTTAAAGCACATTAAAACATACCTAAAAATGACATTGTCCACTTGAACCTATGATTGACTTTTGTCCATTTTTGATACAAACGAAGATGCAAGTGTCTATTTTTGAAACTCATAACCCAGAATCAGGTTAGGTCTATGGAAGCTATAATTTCATTCTAACACTAATATGTAACTGGAAAACTTAAAAAATTAAATTTAGAATGTTATTTCTATTTAAATCCTTAGTTATTATTTTACTGCAATTCTGCACAGATAATTTGTGGTTCAGTTAAAGGTTATTCAAAACATTCACATTCATTATGCGTGTCTATATTTTTATCAGAACTATGGATTACAGTAGTATACACCGAAGACGGGGGTTTTCCTTCCACCCACTTCCGAAGTGTTTACTTAATAATTTCTGAACATCCGAAAGTTTCTCTGGCTTTACTTTGATTCCTGTTTCAATTGGTGAAGGATTCATTGGCAATAGTTTTTCTTTACTACGTTTCCATTGCTCAAGATTAAATATACGTTTCTAGTCAGTTAAGGTGTATACTCTCCAACGTATTGCACTCCATATTGAACTTAAGCTGCCCCAAAATCCTTATATTTTGATAACATCTCATACAAAAGGGAACGTAATCATTAAAACATCCAAATTCGTCAGAATACATAAATATTATCTCGTCGCCATGACAGTTTTAAACCATTTCAAACAATCTGATTGTCTGAAATGTTCATGTCCGCATTTGAAACAAAATATGCATTGAAGTGTCCGATTATGAAAGTAACAACGTTCACAAAAGCATGTAAATATCAGTTTCTGAAATAAACGGACCACAGATTTGGAAAGAGCGTGAAAAATACTATATGGACCGATCCTTAACTAAAATTCGATAAAAAAGGCTCCTCATTGTACCTACAAGCAATACGCAGGTCTATTATCTATTAGTCCTCCTTCACACGAGGGTACGGATTGGGACTGTCCTCGCACGCAGGCCGCTCGGGTGGGCCCATTGTTCTGCACGGATGGAATGATGTGTATAACCCTAGATCATATATGTAACAGATAACTCCTCGCTACGTTAAAATCGGCAACACTTTGAAGAGAACAACCGCCAGGATCGCCACCCGTCCGCCGTAAACGAACACGAGATGGCAGCACAGTCATTAATGCAATTCAAATGGTTATTATGACGTGACTCCTTATGTAACAACTAGATGGCAGCGTAGTAAACCTGACAAAAGTTGTTAACCTCAAAGCCTATAACCCCGACATATCTGTTACATATATGATCTAGGGTATAACCTAAGGACCCCCCCCCTCCGCATCGCAGATCCCCCTGCGCGCACATACATACATTTTTTAGTAGGTTATTTTACGACGTTCTATCAACATCTTAGATTGTTAAGCTTCTGAATGAGGTGAAGGTGATAATGCCGGTGAAATGAGTCCGGGGTCCAGCACCGATAGTTACCCAGCATTTGTTTATATGGGGTTGAAGGAAAACCCCGGAAAAAACTCAACCAGGTAACTTGCCCCGACCGGGAATCGAACCCTGGTTTCGCGGCCAGACGCGCTAACCATTACTCCACAGGTGTAGACTACATACATACATGCATACATACATACATACATGGAATGAAATTATATGCATCGTCAACGAAATTACAATAATTAGAGAAGTTAAATGGAAAGATGTTTTTCTTGAGGATGCCGTGTGACAGATATTGCAAAATAATACTTTAGAATTCGAGAAATCTTTTAGTCTTATGAGAATTGTCATGGTGACGAATTTAACGACAACTGCGATCATGATAAAGTATCGTAATGTAAAACTCTCCGTATTTATAATTTATTCCCAAGCTTGATACGAAGTCCTTCGCCGTTCTCGCCGGTATTCTGTTTAATCGAGTAAGAAGGTGCCGGGAGTGTTGAATAATAAATGAGAAACTACTGCTTTACACAATCCACCCGTCTGCAACATTGTTTATGTAGATTACCGTTAGAAGCTGCATAAAAACTGCATTAGTACACGCGTGAGCGGGTACAAAATAAACTCACGATGTTAAGAAAGTAGATTAGTTCTTCGATTTCTTCACCAAAACTGAAGATTCTCGACTAAATGGGTGATATACTGCTGTTGGTAGGTTTGAATACAAATAAGGGAAGTGATGCGAGCTTATGTCCTCATAGAATAATTAACTTTACTTAAATCGAAGATCCGATATCTAGATTCCGCGCGGTGTTCATGCTGCTAATGTCTGTACAGGAGATAGCATCACTCCTATTATTCTCCACTGTTACGTGATTTATCTTCATTTCATTAATCTTAGGAATTAATCGGATAATAGTTTGCGATATTTTTCAATCTAGAAAATTGTCGGCGTTTTGAAGGCGAGAGGAGTTCTATGTTTAATCGCAGATAATGACAGTATAATATGTAGACTGATCTTCTACCTACGATCTTGCAGCTGGAAGAACTGTGAGTGCCCTATTGTAGCTTACAAACAAACATTCTGATAGGGGCAGATAAAAAAGTTAAATCTTTTTCTTCCACTATGTTAATAATGTCAAAAGAAGTGCTTATACCAATTTTGGCTACTCGACCGCAATTAACGAGGGCGTCCAGAAAGTGATTTTCCCTGGGGCCGCTTACAGAAAAGAAGAACAATTGCATGAAAAGATTTATTGCAACAGATGCAGCAATTGTTGTGCTATTTGTCAACATATCTCCCACTGGAATTGAGACATTTATCATACCATGGGATCAATTTTTGTATCTTCATGTCGTAGAAGTCAGCCGCCTGGGATCAGAATCAGCGTTTGACAGCCGTCTGCATCTCTCTGTCGATTCCATGGTATGAAAAATCTCTGAGTTTCGGTGGGGGAATAGTTTGAAAAAATAGCTCAACCTTGCTGTGTCTGTTCCAATAAATTTTTTCAATGAAATTGTGTTTTCTTTCTGTTAACGGCCACTGGCGAACTTATTTTTTACGGCCCTCGTAATTGTGGCCGACTGGCCAGAATTTGTGTAAACACTTCTTTTGACATTGTTAACATGGCGAAAGAAAGAATTTTAACTTTATCTGCCCCCATCAGAATGTTTGCTTGTTAGCCATAAGCTGTGCCTCTGAGTTATATTATGTTCTATTATAGACTGAAAACAAGAAGAATTAAGAATTTAAGTCATGTAATTCCTAAAGTCCTGTAGCCAATAATGGTATTGCTGTGTTGCCTAGCTAGTATCTCGTTCATTACTTCTATCACTTTAATATACAGGCTGGATTGTAACCTCGGCACGAAAATGAAACTGGTAATAGGTCATGAGGAGAGGTTTGAAAAATCGAAATAATTTTTTACTCTAACATTCACCGTTTTAGAGGAATCGTTATGTTTCTCTGTGAAGCATTTGGGAAGATCACGGCTGCTGCAATAACTCTAAGTAAGCGCGGCCTGCACTCCTTACCTTTCCCGCCCTTTCTGCTGTACTCAGTCGGTAACACGCGACGTTCTCTGCGTTGCAAGATTTACTTCAATGATTTTTGCTATTTTTCAATTTAAATTCATGGCTAAACAGTTTAATTAAGAAAAAAGATTCAAGACATTAACTGTTCAGATTATTTTTTACCTATCTGCTTCTATAGCAATCCACGATTTCTTTTGGGCCATTACCGCAAGTTTCCATAATTCGCGTATTTTAAAATACAGTTTTTTTTTTCTGGAAAACTGTTCAAAATATAGCAAAATAGTATATATAGTATAATAACAAATTACTCGTAAATTGTGTATGAGAACACGCTACGTTACATGCAGTAGTTACGAAGGAGACGATTTACACACTGCACGATTTTTTTCACTATGTTCAATTTACTGCACTGTGGTCGTAATACATTTATTTATTTATTTATTTATTTATTTATTTATTTATTTATTTATTTATTTATTTATTTATTCTAGTGTAGTTAAGGCCATCAGGCCTTCTCTTCCACAACACCAGGAATACAAATACAATAATAGATATAAACAGAAAAAAATAATACACTATATACAAAGAAATAAAGAGAGAGAGAAAAAACACTATAAACAAAGTAAAGCCACACAAAAATATACACAGGTTGCAGTCACACAAACTTTAAATGAGTGATTAAGTATAATTAATTGTATCCTAACTAATTAACTAACATAAACAAGAAACTTGCAGTTTTAATCTAGATTAAAAAAGAAAAAGAAAGAAAAAACAAAAAACAATACCTAAAAATATTAACTAAGACAAAATTTTCCAATTTAATTTTGAATTGTGATAAAGTCCGGCAGTCATTAGGTAACAACTTTCAGAGGCGAGGTATTTCTACAGTATAGGAAGATGAGTATAAAGACGTTCTACACTCTGCACGATTTTTTCACTATGTTCAATTTACTGTATTGTGGTCGTAATACATTTATTTATTTATTTATTTATTTATTTATTTATTTACTTATTTATTCTGGTGTAGTTAAGGCCATCAGGCCTTCTCTTCCACAACACCAGGAATACAAATACAATAATATAAATAAACAGAAAAAAATAATACACTATATACAAAGAAATAAAGAGAGAGAAAAAAACACTATAAACAAAGTAAAGCCATACAAAAATATTGGTATAATGAGGAAGTAAGAGGCGCAAGTCGGCGACACTTTGAATCTCCTCGGAAGCTGTTGGCCATTACCCTGAACCGCTAATGTCAGGGTTAATTACTGCGAAGTGTCTCAGGTTTGAGGAAGTGGAATGTCACGGGTTATGACCCATTTATGAGGAAGTAGCAGAAAAGCAATTCAATTCGAGCAGTAAGCTGACGGTGCCGTTACTCGTCAGTGTTCCATGGGAAATTGGCACTCACATTCATTAACCTGCAATATAATACCGCTCACTGTGCTACTGTTTCAAGGTTCTGAATTAGTGGTCCGCGAATTATTTTAAGACAATGTCAAGAGGTGAAAGACTTGAAAAGTTCTCAAGCTTTCATAAAGCCTAAGCGTGAACTCTTCCATCCTCTGACTTCGCCTCCTTCCTGGGCACTTAATTGCGTTAGAGACCGTTGTACTTGACAACAGAGAATCATCCAGAATTCCAGAAGTCGAACCCAGAGACATGGCTTATAGGTAACATTAAAATGTTACTTGCCTGTTACGTAACATGCGCATGACCTTTCTGTGCCCCTGGACTGCGTCAGCACACTTTCCGTAGGAGGATGGCGTGGGAGTTACGTTGAAGTAACTGTTGGAAACAAATTTCTCAAATCTACAAATTTGACTTTTTAAACAGCTCAGCTTTAAACCCTGTAAATACGAACCACATCATTATTTATTTATTTATTTATTTATTTATTTATTTATTTATTTATTTATTTATTACATCATTCTGTATTCATGTCATGGCGGATTAGATGTATTCCAGTTCTTAATCCGTCATCATCCACTATACAGTGATTAAAAATTAACAATAGCGCATATGGCAACCTGTAAGTATTTAATTACTAGGGCTAGGATTTTGATGAAATTGCATCTTTTTTCTAGTAAGCCAGAAACATTGCTGCTTTAGTATTTATATATTATGTGATAAACTGAGTGTTTTAAAACATATTTGTTAGGGCATTGTTTTGCCTCTTACAACTCATAAGAACATTTTTTTTTTTTTCGGTCATTTTTGGGGTATTTTCATTTAATTTTGACCATAAATCCCCATTATTAATGTAAAGTATTATTTATTTCCTTTGATACTTTCTGTACATATTTTATCAATTAATATCCATTATTTTGTATATTATTTTAATCGTTTTTTTACACAAATATTGTCATTTTAACGTAGTACACCTCGATGTAATGGATCAGTCCGAGCACTCCTTCAATATAAACTTCTCTATACCTGCTAGTTCCGGATAAGAGTGGCCTTGTGGTGGACTACATGGAAACTACATCAGGTAAAATAATTAATTAAAGTGTACTACTTAGAAAAATTATGTAAAATTAAATAAACTGGAATGTTGGTCTAGAATTCAATTTAATTACTAGTCTAAATATTAATATTCATACTAAGCCAATTATGTAAGATCAATTTTAGGGCGTTTTTAAGGGCATTTTTGAAAGATTTTAGGTCATAAATGCATTGTTTTTAGAACATTTTTTTCATTATTTATAGGTCATCAAAATCCTAGCCCTAATAATTTACTAAGTATCTGTTAACATTTTTTTTATTATTATTATTAAAAATACAGTAGCTATAGTAGGCCCTACTAATATTTTTAAGTTTGCTAATCCGATATTTATTTTTCTAACTAATTTATATAAATCACCATCAATATATAATAATAATAATAATAATAATAATAATAATAATAATAATAATAATAATAATAATAATATAGTGAATCTTTATATTTGAAACCATTAACTTTAACTTTTTCTTTTCTATATTAAATCTACTTACAGTGACCGCATTAAAAAAAAAACTGTAAATTTTACCAGTACTGGAGAAAAGAAACATTGCAGAAATTCACTCTGTCGAAATGCACAGGAAAAATAATTTTTGTCAGAATGCAATATTCTTTAAATTCGTCCTTCCTTTTCGTTGTTTTAAATATTAAATTTCTATCAGTAATAGTAGGCCTGCATTTCATTTCTGCAAAAATGTTTCGTTATACCTTTCAATGTTCTTAATTTTTGCGTTTCTGTATTTCGTGGGCTAACTGAAAACGTTGGTCTCATTGCTTTCCTATGTAGTTGCTGACTTTTTACAGCATGCCCACGATTTGTTAATGTTCAAGTACCACAAGTAGCTTATATGTCGGAACTGGTTGCATTAAAGATGTAATTTATATTCATATGATCAGAAATTATTTTCTTTGAATATGTGCGATAAAATATGATAACACTGATTTGCATGTTATTCTGATATTATTTTCTTATTTTATACTTCTTTGCGAGTTCACAAATGTTCCAGAGTATTTCTAAATTTGTTAATGTTTATGTATGGAATTGCAAGTTAATGCTGGATTGAGTGTTACGATGGAGCACACATTTTTTTCCCCAGCATTCATTTCTAGATCAATGTCGTGAATGATATTTATACAAAGAGTTAAGATTAGATTTACTTATTACATGTTATTTGTAAATAATGTAAAAGAATATACGTTTGTACTCGAAATGGTAGAATTAAAAGGAAAAGCATAGAAACACGTATGAACGTTTAAAGTTGTTGTAGATTTGAGCTGGGTAGTAAGAAATAATATCCGTGAGTTATAATCGCCTTCCACATCAATAACTTCCCCGTTTCGTCATCACTTTCGTGAGGTCAGATGAATTAGCAAGAGACATGCAATCCCTAAAGAAATTATTACAGTTGGATCCTCGATACCTCGACACTTGGAAATACCGAGAGCGATCAATATTTTTGGGAAAAGGCCTCGATACTTAATTTTTTTCCTACAAAGTTTTTTGTTTTATTTTTCTTTATTTCCTCTCTCTCTCTCTCTCTCTCTCTCTCTCTCTCTCTCTCTTTAAGCGACGAATCAGACTTTTACTATTTAAAAGTTTACTGGATACTTTATGGTGGGCTATGTCCATCTCTCGGTTTTGAGTTTTCCAGAAATATATTGTATTTTCCACTATTCAGAAACATTTTATGACAGTAAGGAGATGTGGGCCTGTCTGTCGAGGATGAGTTTTAGTTGTAAATTTTCGGACAGAAAAACATTTAATAAAATGGTTAAGTGAGATATGGTCCACTTTGCAGTAGGTCCTTTCTACGAAAATGTCCAACGTTTACAAATGTCCACATAGAAAATTTGTCCATGCCATAAAAATGTCCTTACCTGAAAAGTCCAATGTCAGCAAGTCCTCTTCTTAAAAATGCCCTACGTTTAAAAATGTCCATAAATAAATAAATTCGTCAATTTCCCTAAAATGTCCGAAAAGGAAAATTGCAAAGAAAGTGCCGAGAAATTTGTTGTCATTTAAGTTATGTTATACATATTACGTATGTAATACAAAAGCTATATCTACTGTTAAAAAAATTATCTCATTGTATATAGTGCGGTAAGTATTTTCAGTGTTATTTGCAGTTAGATAATATACTAAAACTACAAACTACAAAACTTCAAACAATCCCATGCACTGTGAAAAGCTGAAAGAATTGATTTGGTACAGTCTTGAACGTACCATCACTGAAAATCGTGTCACTGGCAGCCAAAAGTTCTAAATTTCTATCGGTGACAAACATTAACACTCGTCCATCATTAACACCTGAATCAAAGAACATAAAATTTTGTCCCCTCAATGTTTTGTTGTAGGGTTCAACAATGTCAATTTCTCTTATTGATTGAGGAAATGGAGGACGATTTAGCTTCTTCTGATAAGAAACTATTCTGATTACTGCATTTCTTTGTGGAAGACTTACGATAATTTCTTCGTTATAAACTCCAGCAAGTTCCTGTCTGACAACAGAGCCGGGAGGTTAGTTAGTAACTCATCTCTCTTGAACAACCTTGTATATCGGACCTTTTTGTATGGACCTTTCGTATGATGGGCTTTATAATAAGGTGGACCACATAGATATCGGGCTTTTTCACACCATGGACAAATTTAATGTAGGACTTGAAATGTTGGACTATTTAGTTTGTGGACATTTTTTTGTGGACCTTTGTACTTGTGGACATTTTGTTATAGACCTTATAACCTGGAAGCAATAACATTACCTGAACTGTTATTTTAAAATTTCAACACATTTTTGCCTGCTCTCTATAGCATACAAGTTAATACTTTATTTATCTTTCTCCCTATACCTCAGAGCTGCTGTAAATATTCAGTATCGGCAGATAATAGAGTTCAGAACTGGTTCATAACTTTCCAATTATACTTGGGAGTCTCTTCGCTTCCCGACGGTGGAAGTGCTCCCTCCTCGACTTTGCGGACTTGAACCGGTCAGATTAGCTGGAGCGCAGCCAGGAATGCTGAGCGAACCGTAACTTCTATAGGAAGGTTAAGGTCGTCCGACTGTTTACAGATTTTTCTTTTTCTCACCTCGCTCTCAGCAGTCCTAAGTAAATATACGATTGAAGCGACCCAAATTTTTATTGCAAAAAGCATGTTCGAAGACTAAATCAGCTGGTTTGCCATCAAGTCATCATCCAGTCCAGCGTTTCTCAAACTTTTCTGAAGTGGGGCCACTTTTTTAAGTCAGAAACAGTTCCGCGGACCACCTTACTCTTGTTCCCTACAAAAGCAAATTCATAATTTTTGTAGAATATTTTAATACCAGTATAGTTACATTTTAAAATAGTATTAACTAATTAAGTTAATGTTAATAGAAGAAAATTATTTTTTTTTAATAATTCAAGGCTATTAGAGTTTGGATAATCTTTAACTTACATTAATGAGATGGCTGAGCCTGCCGATTCTTGCACAGTTTTACATATAGTTGAATGTATGCTGGTAAGCTTAAGTCGGAGATTGTCACATACATCGAGTCGATTTCGCTACTTTGTTTTTAATAGAGTTAGTGATGAAAACCCTTTCTCATACAGATACGTAGAAGCGAACTGAATTATAATCTCTAAAGCACCGTTGTACAGTTCACTATATTCTTTTCACTTATGATGAGGTCTAGAAATTAACCATACCTTCCGCTTCGAATTTCATTTTAAGTCCGGTGTCACTCGAGACTTCAATTAACTGTTCTCTTTCACTAAATGAAAGTTTGTTATTTTAATATCGCAATGAAAGGGATCACGAACCCATGAAAATTCGTCATATTTACTTGGAAAATAAATTTCATATTGTGACCCGAGTTGTATTATTGGTGTACGACTTACAGTCCGGACTATTTCAATGTGCAGACTGGGTGTCGGCAAAACTACTAAGAAAGTTATAAATACATGAAAAGGTTCGGTACTTTGATCCTCTGTTATGAATTCGGGTGGTCCCTGGCTGGGTTACAGGCGCGGCACTAGATGTGCAGGGAAAAGATGGCGAGAAACACCACGTTCATAGTGCTTTAAATATCTCTTTTGTTGCTGAGAGTAGAGTGGGGTAATAAAATTCATAAAATGTCAGTACTATGAGAAAAAAGTGAAAGGCGATTGCCATGTGTCATTTCTAAACTCTGAGATTTTCAGCTATAATGTGATACGCAGTTCGTTTTAATTTTATTTTTTCTTCCGTCTTTTTTTGAAGGACAACAAGGGCAAATCTCGAGGACCACAGGTGGTCCGCGGACCATAGTTTGAGAAACGCTGATCTAGGCTATCGGGCATAGTGCGAAATGTGAACCATCTGGCTCGATCACGAAATGCTGTTTCCGTGTATTTTTCTTCTACTCACTATAGATATTAACGAACTATAAATCACGACATAGAGATGGGGCGTTTTAAGGAAACCCATATCTAAGGTTCATATGTACCTGTATTTTTTTTTTAATTCGGGACACTTTCGTTTAGAATAAGCTAACCAAATTTTATTCACTGATTAACTTTATACAGCTTCTTTACTGTGTTATCTTTTAGGAAATTACCTAGCTGACTAGTTTCGAAGTGTTATCCTTCATTGTCCAAAGACTAGTGAAGGTCCTGCGCTTTCTTCTGGTTTCCTGCTGTGGTGGGAGTGTGTGTTTTGAAATTGAGTTAAGTGTTCAAGATGTGCTGGGAGTGTGTTTTTGTATTTTTGTAGATTTAATATTGTTCTAGAATGTGAAGTTTCTGTTTTTTTGAATGGATGTGTAGTATTTATTTTCATGTCGACGTCTATGCTGCTGTAGTTGTGATTGGAGTTTGTGATGTGTTCTGCGTAGATTGAATTGTTGTGTAGTTTGGTTATGTCTGTGATATGTTCCTTGTAACGTGTTTGAAATGATCTTCCAGTCCGTCTAATGTAGAAGTCCTTGCAACTGTTGCATGATATGCAAATCTAGCTTTAAGGTAAAGCTCCCTGTGAGGCAGACTTGAATAATTTCAAGGGAAAAATTGTTCCGGGGCCGGGTGTCGATCCGGAGACCCTTCGCTTAGCGCACGAATGCTCTTCCGACTGAGCTACCCAGGAGCTACACCTGACACCGTCCCAGTTTTTCCCTTTATATCCACACAACTCAAGTGGGCTGACAAGGCGCCAGAAGTCCAACTTTGAGTGCACACAAACTCTGTGTGACTTGAATTGTGGTTTTCTGTTAACGTCAAGTCTGCTTCACATGGAGCTTTACCTGAAAGCCAGGTTTGTGTAATATATACGTCACTCTAGGTACAACAAAATTTGGGCATTCTACATTTTCGGACATTGATTCAGGACAATGCCGGGCCTTCATCGAGAATGACATACAGTAACGTTAATTTGTTGTGAGATTTTTTGTCAATATTAAGTGCCAAGCAGAAGGGCATTTTTAAACCTTATCAGAACCTTGAACGTTTTTAAATACCTAACTTCTTCGGTTCTTGATGTTGTAAGTATGTAGCAAATAATACTTTTTAATTGGTTTATTTTATGACGCTTTATGAACTGCAATGGATTTATAGCGTCTGAGTGCAGTGAAGGTGATCAGTGCTAGCGAAATGGGTCCAGCGCCGAAAGTTACCTAGCATTTGCTCCTAATGGGTTGAGAGAAAACCCAGAAAAACATCAACCAAGTTTTGAACCCGGACCCGCAGGTTTGGCGGTCGACATGCTAACCGCTACTTCACAGCGGCGGACAATATATACTTTACAATTCAGTTTTCGTGATATGGGGTCAGTGATGAGGTGATGGGAGGTTCAACTATCAGACTTACCAACATGGGAACAAAATTGGAGTTATTCTTGGAAATGCGTGGCACAATTGTCACATTTTTTTTTGGCTATATTTATCTACTTTTTTATTTACATTATATTGTGCAACGTTACATTCTCCGCTATATCTCAATCCGGACTTCAGTATCTAACATTCCCGGAAGGGAAATGGAGTTTTATTTCCTTTAATAGGGACTGCACGCGCGTTCCTTATCTTGAGTTTCTTCTGTATTTCCTTAAGCAGCCTATCGCAATTCTCACCACATGATCGAAGGGATTTTATTTTTGGTTCAAATTTCTCACATGACTCACGAGGATGGAACGGATGAAGTTTTATTTTTATAATTATTAGCCGTATTGTTACGATCACTAGTATTATTATATTTTATGATGGTTTTGCATGTCACTATTACAGTGTTCATGAAATTAATCCCCGTTCAGTGTTTGCGAAACTATCTTCGACTATTATTAATTAATAAAAAAATATTTATTTTACAGAAATAATAGAAATTCTATAGCTACTTAAATAATATATACAATATAGTTTCGTTATATATTTTTCAGTACCTCAAAATGGGGTTTTATGCTGTTGGCAGCTGAAAGGAACAGTACTGATCGTAATGAAACATAAGTTAAAGATGTTCGATGCCTGCCTTTATTAAAGTTATTAAAGTTATCATAGAAAACAGTTGCTCACAAATATAAATGTTGAGCCAAACATAGCAATCATTTTCACAACCAGGCTGTGTAGTCATGGATATTATTGCTGAGGTTTAGTCTTGCAAAACTCAACCAGGCTAGTAGTATTATTCAAACGGTCTTTAGCCCTTAGGTCACATTGAAGATAAATAAGTTGAAATTGTAAATCGTATGATACTGTTTCAACTGGTGTTTAAGGAATTTATTATGATAACATAAAACTTCTTTCCAATTAAGACAAGATCTTGGAACCTAGAATTAAATTGATTTTTAATTTCAATTAATATTTGCACATAATCGTTTAACATGGCTTTATCACGAGCAGTTTCTATCGTTGGAAAGTGAGCCATATTCCTGACTTACGAAAAGTGTAAATTTACGACTGAAATCCCGTTATTTATTCAGCATAACAATGAGCTGGCCTTTTCCCTGAAGAGAGGTATTTAAATTGTTGAAGATTAATAAATTGTAACGTACCCTACCTCATGTAATAATGAAACTTTCAACTCCTAAACCTTTTACTGCGATCTTCACCAACAAAACCATCGTATCTCTTTGTGTGGACTAGTAATGACGCATTATACTATGTTTTCCTATTTCTTTCAAATTTTTGTGGCAGGTAAGTATTGACTCCAGCTGCTGTAAAGAAATAAGCATTTTCCCATGCAATACTGAAATAATTTGCCTGATGATCACTTTTCCGTCTTTTAAATTCCTCCATTATGTAGTTATAGATAGACAAAGAGAAATAGCTACTGATAATACACGCTACACCAGATAGCTGCGTGGACTATCTTCTACCTATAGCAGGCCTACGTCATTCTGACGTACCTTTCCGGCGAGCTGTTAGACGACTCTCCTGCTCCGAAGGAACGACCACGCTCAAAGAGCGCCGTTTGTGCAGGCCTGCATTAGAGAGATAAAATTCAAACCTTTCTTGGTAACGCTTTAGGTTTCCACTATACCAAGTGTACAGGAAAATTCTGCTAATTAGATAATAATATCCATTGGATTTTTTATCAAACTATCTGTCCGTTTGTTGGACGAACTTCGTTCAGATTATACACGAACGGAATTGAGTTAACTTATTTCAGTTCCTCCAATATGTTTTGAGAGTTTATGAAGGAAAAGTAGCGTATATGGAGAAAGGTGATCGTGGAGAATACATCTGACACAACTACAGCTCATGCATTTTGTCAAGACATTCCCCCACTCTTCCTACGGAGCTGTGCACGAGATCGGATGAGTCTACTTACGAATTATAGGGGAATGGGTTAGTTTCTACCTTTAACTCGGTAGACACACGCCCGATCTTCCCTTCTATTTCTACCCCCTTCACAGAAACGTTGTTCCCGAACTGCACATCGCGAGTGTCTTTACAAAATGCATGAGCTGTACTATGTAAATTTTCAGTTTTAGCGAGTAGCCTACTGTGTTAAAATGAATATGATTAAATATTCATATCATTCATTTGTCACCGTTTATTTATTAAATTCTTAGTGTTCAATATGATTGCAGATCGTCTTTAACTTTCTGAAAATGGCTCTTAATTCAGAATCTGCAAATAAACCACGTAATGTATGTACAGTTTAGGAACTGCTACATCATGTGAGACAGCCAACCCTGGTTTTGGTTTCATGCGGTCTGAGTGAATGAAACGAAAGCCACATCACCAGTTGCGCCATTCGCTTCCCTCTCTAATGGAGCTGGGATTTCTTTTCAAGCCTCTCCTCTCGTTACAGCGGGATACGTTAAACCCCTTTTGTGTGGAGCGATGCAGAGGGTGAATATTTCTATACAGGCAGACCTTGCAGTTGCTGGACGCCGAGCGTTGCATGTCTCGACGTGCGTGCACCATTCTGCCTGTCGGAATCAATGCAGATTATGTTTCAGAGAAGGGATGTCCAAACTAGGGTCTGCGTGCAGCATTTCATTGTTCATTTACAGATTTGCTTGCGAGTTGATCAGTCTTCTAAGTGTTAGAGATAGAAATTCAATGCACAAGGGTGAAGTACTCGAGACAATTCTGATTTGCTTTTCGGTGAGTTTTTCGGAGAGGCTGTTCATGAAAATGACGCAGGTCATGACTGTCAACGTCAGATTACAGCATATTGCATAATGTTGTTTAGGCCTGAACGGCTTTTTCGTATTCACGAAATAAATTATTCCCACTTGGTACAACTTCTTTTACTTTACCATCGAAGACTAACTAGACTTATCTTTCAGATCATGTTTAGGTAATAATAATAATAATAATAATAATAATAATAATAATAATAATAACAATAATCTTCTTCCTATCACGTATTAAGCCTGGTGGCCTGTTACGATCTCACTCTATCGTTTCAGCGGCCCAAAGATCTAGTTCCTAATGGACAGTAATTTAGTGCTTGGCTTGGTATCCTTGTTTTTTTTTAGTAGGTTATTTTACGACGCTTTATCAACATCTTTTGTTTATTTAGCGTCTGAATGAGATGAAGATGATAGTGCCGGTGAAATGAGTCCGAGGTCCAGCACCGAAAGTTACCCAGCATTTGCTCATATTGGGTTGAGGGAAAACCCCTGAAAAAACCTCAACCAGGTAACATGACCCGACCGGGAATCGAACCCGGGCCACCAGGTTTCGCGGCCAGACGCGCTGACCGTTACTCCACAGGTGTGGACTGGTATCCTTGTTCTAGGCATCCTGAGTATATGAGATTTCCATTTATGCCTATAATTTTGAATTTTCTCTAAAATTGGGTCAATATTTAATTTTTTAAAAATATCCCAATTTTTCTTCTTGTCTAATCTAGTATAGCCAGAAGTTTTTCTTAAAAAACTTCATTTCATTGGTAGTGATTCTTTTCACATTTACGTATGGTCCAAGCTTCACTTCCATACATGAGAACAGGTCTCGCCAGTGTTTTATAGGCTTTAATTCTTTATATTTTTGGACAAGAGAAGGTTTAAAAATGTTATTAATGGTATTCATTGCATAGTTAAAGTAATTCAGTTATGTAGAAATATCTTTTTTCTGTTCATAGCTGAAATGATAACCCAAATATTTAAAACATGAGACATGTTCTACAGGTTTATTATAAAGGCAAATTTTGCTGCGAAGATGATATTTTCCGATGAATCCCATTACTTTAGTTTTATTAGTTGAAATTTCCATCCCGTATTCCTCAGAAATGAGTTGTAATTGAAAAACAGAACTTTGGAGGCCATCTTCAGAATCTTCTAATATATTACATCATCTGCAAACAATAATATATCTAACTTTAAATTTCTATTGTTGTTCAAATTACCACGTTTTGTTCTTTCCCTGTTTCTAATCATATGTATATATATATATATATGTGTGTGTGTGTATATATATATATATATATATATATATATATATATATAGTAATGGGGATAGGCTACAACTTTGTCGAACATCTTGATTAATAATAATAATAATAATAATAATAATTATTATTATTATTATTATTATTATTATTATTATTATAGACCACCTCTGTGGTGTAGGGGTCAGCATGCTGGTCTCTTACGCAGAGGGCCCGGGTTCGATTCCCGGTCGGGTTGAATTTCCTGGTTGAGTTTTTCAGGGTTTTCCCTCAACCGTAAGGCAAATGCCAGGAAATTCGGGCCACAACATCCCTGAATATCACCGGCCTCATTAATCATCGAAATCATATTCATAACAAATCAGTAATAAATATATAGTCGCCATCTAGTTCACAACAATAGAACCAGTCTCAACAATAGTACACAGGTCTTCGGATTTCACCCAAAAGATTAACTCGCGATATGGCCAAAGATGTTAAAGCGAGTATAAATAACAGCGAGTGAAAATAATAATAATAATAATAATAATAATAATAATAATAATAATAATAATAATCCTGACGTACAAATGGAGTGTACCTAATAACAAGGATCGTAATTCAATACGATAAAAAGTAAGAAAATAAGTTGAGATCGTATTATAGAGTGTCCGACGACTTGATAACCAGGGGCTGACTTAAAAAATGACATATTTAGATCTGAATCTTTTTTATCCATAATCGTTTGCCCTTCTCTAATATTTTACTGTCGGAGTAACAAAATCTACATCGACATAAGGCATAGTCCTTCTACCTCTCCTTCAGTCTGTGGTTGATGCAGCTGCACGCTCGAATTATGACAATGCTCTCTTTATTATAAAGAGACCTATCGCCTAGTACCGACCTTGTAATAAAATGAAGCCGACACAATATGAAACTTAACTTCTTTGTTAAAAATTGGATTTCTGTGAAAGAAAATACGTTTCGAAGGTTGTATAAGGATATTAATAAATATACCGTAACAAGTCGAAAAAGTCATACGAACGTATGTCCGAAACTAGCTCGTTACACAGTTATGGACATCGTATTTTTAACAACTTAAGCAAAATAAATTAGGGTAATATTCATTCTATACGACTTCTAATTAATTACTTAACATTTAGCATTTCATTTGAAACTTCTCCAAAATGTCCTCCCGCTACCTGCACACGCATTGTACAATTGAGGATGTAGTCCTCTGAAGACTGTCAGCAGCGGCAGCCAGAATCTCAATTACAGGAGAATTGCCAGAAGCGATCTGCTCTTTACAAACAGACTCTGATGTCATACAAACAGTCTATGATGCCATCTGTCTAGCAGGGAAAATCCTGGGTAGGGCAAGATTTATTGTGTTACTTGCCAACAATTGTTGGCCTCGAGGACATTCGTGCTTTTTGTTGGAGCTGTGAAAGAATGGCATAGGTCACAGAGATTTCGCCCCTTGTAACCTCTGATTTTTTCCGCTTCAACTACTGTTGAGAGTCAGTTTAACACATATCATCTCGCTATCACCCTTTCATAAATGCTAGGCCTATATTACCTGGTAGTTAATCAGCATCGTTTAATAACCGATTATAAAAATAAATTTCAAAATTATGAAAACTTATAGAGAAATGTAATAAATACCGTAAAATATCTGTATGGTGAACCATGGACTACAGTTAACACACAGAATTGTAGTGAACAAAAGACGTGTCTAATATGGATTGTTGAAATTGCTATTCGTCCTATACATAGGGACCGTATTTTTTGGTGAAATAAAATGGGTGATTTCGATGTTAAATTTGTCACATTCCGGTGGGTATTTTGTGAAATAAGTTGTCATTTCGGTGAGTTTTTCGTGAAATAAGTTGTCAGTTAAATGTATTATGTTATCAGAGTGAGTCAGGAGAAAACGTACATGGTGTGAGGGGTGATACTATTGGAGATTCTGAACGAAAAAAAGCTTGTATGAAATATGTCCTATTCTTAACTGTATCTGACATACAGCTGTTTGAAAATCACGGGCGTCAGTGTCATATCCTTCATCAGATATCGCACAAGACATTACTTTGTACTATTGACTTTATTGGCCATTTTAATGCGCAATGGGCGTTGGATCGGTCGCGGTGGAGCCATTTCTTGGCCATCGAGGTCACCCGACCTTACACCATTGGCTTACTGTGTGGGATTAGCTTAAGAGCGAAGTCTACAAGCGCAAAGTGAAAACAAAGGAGGAACTTCTCGGTCGAATTTTACATGCTTGTGCTTTAGTAAAGGAATCTCCGAATCAGCTCAGATGAGCAACACAGCAACTGTCCACAAGAGCTGCAAAGTGCATTGAAATTGACGGTGGACGTTTTGAACATGTTCTGTAAAGAAATGTACAGTACTTAACAAAAGTTTAAGACCATGAGCAAATTTCATATAATTATTTTCTGGTCCTATATTTTTGTTTCTATTTCCCTCATGAATATTTTGTCAATTATTTGGACTGTGAGATATCTATCGACGCAAAGAAAGTAAAATTATGACATTTAGTTTTCGAGTTATGATTTTAATGAAATATTTTGTTACTGTAAAAAATGTTACATTTATAATTACGGAATAATTTATTCATGCTAAACCAACATGTTTATTGTAGTGATGATTTTTTTCAAGCAATTTGAGAAGTGTGAGAACACATTGGTACCAGAAAGAAAGATTTAAAAAATTTTATTTTCGTTTTATAATTTTTTGCATATTTTTCCAAAATAAGGAAAATAATAGTAGAAATAACGTTAAGTAAAGGCATTCATAGCTTCACTGTGGAATAAGCTAACGTAACCGGACCTACGCCAATCGAAAGTACGAAATCACGTACTTTCGATTGGCGTAGGTCCGGTTACGTTAGCTTATTCCACAGTGTAGCTATGAATGCCTTTACTTAACGTTATTTCTACTATTATTTTCCTTATTTTGGAAAAATATGCAAAAAATTATAAAACGAAAACAAAATTTTTTTAATTTTTCTTTCTGGTGCCAATGTGTTCTCACACTTCTCAAATTGATTGAAAAAAATTATCACTACAATAAACATGTTGGTTTAGCATGAATAAATTATTCCGTAATTATAAATGTAGCATTTTTTACAGTAACAAAATATTTCATTAAAATCATAACTCGAAAACTAAATGTCATAATTTTACTTTCTTTGCGTCGATAGATGTCTCACAGTCCAAATAATTGACAAAATATTCATGAGGGAAATAGAAACAAAAATATAGGACCAGGAAATAATTATATGAAATTTGCTCATGGTCTTAAACTTTTGTTAAGTACTGTACATAATTAAATAGAAAATAAGGCAACAATGTTTTAATTTACTATCACCTACACTTTTCCTGTTCTTCATTATTTCGTTTAGTTTTCTCCGAAACCGTTTAGAACAGGACATATGTTCATATAAACTTTTTTGTTCAGAATCACCAATATTATCACCCCTCAAACCATGTACCTTTCCTCCTGACTCACTCTGCATATCACATATCAGCATCATCAAAATATGAAGTAAGCATGATTTCTATGTTGTCCGCTCGAAGATTTATGCGACAGTCTGTGAATATTTTCATGTATTCAGAGAAGCCCCTCTCACAGTCCGCATTAGATGTAGGGAACCACTCTGCCTGCAAACAATTCACACCAAATTCACTGTGGTCCGCTGTTAGTCCCTCCAAAACATCTTCTTATCAAAATATAGCCTCTGGTGCATAGCATACTGCAGAAATCCACATAGTCATAGTCATAGATATAATATTCTAAAACTGACAAGCAAACATTGTGATGGCGGCAGATAAAAAAGTTAATTGTTTTTCTTTCACAATGTTAACAATGTCAAAAGAAGTGCTTATACAAATTTTGGCCACTCGACCGCAATTACTTGGGCCGTAAAAAATAAGTTCGCCATGGGCTGTTAACAGAAAGAGAACACAATTTAATTGGAAAAAATTATTGATACAGACACAGCAATTGTTGAGCTATTTTTCAACATATTCTCCACCGGCTATTTTTCAACATATTCTCCACCGGCTATTTTTCAACATATTCTCCACCGGAATTGACACATTTATCATATCATGGGATCGACAGAGAGGTGCAGACGGCTATCAAACGCTGGTTCCGATCCTAGGCAGCTGACTTCTACAACACAAAGATACAAAAATTGATCCCATGGTATGAAAAATGTGTTAATTGCAGTGGGGGATATGTTGACAAATAGCGCAACAATTGCTGTATCTGTTTCAATAAATCTTTTCATGCAATTGTGAATTTTTCTGTAAACGGCCCCAGTGAAATTCACTTTCTGGACGACCTCGTAATTGCGGTCGACAGGCCAAAATTTGTATACACATTCCTTTTTACATTATTAACATGGTGGAAGAAAAAAATTAACTTTTTTATCTTCCCGCATCAGAATGTTTGCTTGTGAGTGTACGTAGAGAAAATACAGAAGTATTGGCATTTATCAAGCGATTAATAATAATAATAATAATAATAATAATAATAATAATAATAATAATAATAATTTATTTAACCTGGCAGAGTTAAGGCCATACGGCGATTGACAATTTAACTGAAACAAAAGTCACAAACATGTTTTTCCTTAATAATATTGAATAACATATTGGTGCAGATTTCGTAGGTTTTGCGATATGAGAGGCATATTTCGCGCAATGATCCAAATTTGACGTTATTTCGCTTGTTTATTTTGCATAAATGTAGGTTTTGCGAAATGGGAGGCATATTTCCCGCAATGATCCAAGTTTGACGTTATTTCGCATTATAGATATATTAATTTGTCCTACAGAATTTATCTGTAATATTGACACTTAATATTTTAGGAGTAAAATTCGCTCCGGCGCCGGGGATCGAACCCGGGTCCTTAATTCTACGTACCAAGCGCTCTGACCACTGAGCTACGCCGAATTCAATCCCCAGCACCGGATCGAACTTTCCTCCTTCGATGTTTCCCTTTGTGGCCTTACTCCAAGTTACGCATGTAGGCTATATGTTGACGTGTATCCAAGTCAACTGCCATTATACTAGGAGCGCACTCAGTTGAGTGACTTGTTGGCCGGGAATCCACAGTTATTATGCATTGCTAGCTGAGATAATAGTATAGATATATTAATTTGTGGATTGAATTCGGCGTAGCTCAGTGGTCAGAGCGTTTGGTACATAGAACCAAAGACCCGGGTTCGATCCCCGGCGCCGGAGCGAATTTTACTCCTAAAATATTAAGTTATTTCGCTAGTTTGTTTTTTTCGTAAATGTTGTAGCCTATTTTAGATATCTAGAGGAGTAAATGTAATAAAGAAAATAATTTGTGGAAAATTTTTCGCGTATCGGTATTACAAAAAAAAAAAAAAAAAAAAAAAAAAAATCGGTCCCTACTTAGGCTATACAGAAATGTAAATTTAGAGGAATGATAAACTTCAAAAGGAAATACTATCTATTGTTTATCACAAGAAGAACGCGGAATGAAACGACAGCAGACCAGCGACACACTATTGTCGTGAAACTTAATTTCGCAATTTGTAAGCGTAATACGATGTTTCTCAATAAGGAACGAATTAGACAATACAGTGCAGAGGTTGTAAGAGTCTCGAAAATCAATACACATCTATGAGTTGCATGAAGAACTTGTTTCGAGATCAGTATTTTACGTTAATTGAAAACTGTCGCTCTAGGATTTACGTGTTGTGTCCGGTAAGGAACACTGCAAATGATTTGATTTGTGACGACTCTTCTGTACACGTCATGACAATGGAATGTAATTGGGGGTCTGTGTGGTTATTTCATATATTAACGGATGTGCTTTATGGTACACGATCATGATGAGATATCGAGCTTGCCTGAGAGCCTAGTTCCGATGGGAAAATGTACTCCATCTTCTCAAATTACTGATATCCTAAGGGAGGGGCATTACAAAGGCTTCCGTCTTACATTTATTAAATTTTCAAGAGAGGAGGAAACTAGATTACATGATATTTCATCTCGTAAGTGCATTCTTAAGTAATCAGCTGTAGGAGTTAATATGTGGAATGATGTGGTAGTAATAATAAAATTATCGTTTATCATGAAAATGAAATGGAACCACATCTCTTATTTGCTTCAGACATTTGCTTGGTAGCTAATGATGCTGATGGTAAACTTCAATTTTTTCCATAAACTTTTATGATTTCTTCAGCGTACTTTCTTCTTCTTCTGTTTACACGGATTGCGTGTTATCCCGTTCCGAAGCCAAATTCAGATGAACTGTTGTCTCTGTCATCTTTTTGTCCGCCTCATAATCCGTTCTCTCCGTGGTGTGTAATAAAGTTCTTGCATTGAAACGATCCTAGGCCATTCTCTTCACATTATGATAGTATCATTTCCATGATAATTTCTAGTTTCTTCCACCAAATTTGTTTTTATGCCATAGAATTGCTTTAAGTTATTCCTAGCAGAGATAGACCTTAGAAATCTCATTTCCGCTATTATGTTCGTTTTTTTGTCCACTTCTCGCATCAGTTAATCACCATTATCTCACTCATGTAGACCAGACTAAGTTCGATACGATGTTGTGGACCAGTGTCAATCTTATTTCCGTAATATATTTCTTCCCAAGTATCTTTTTATACACCCAATTATAGCATTAAATTTCTGCATATTATTTTTCAGCATCTGTTCGTATTAAGAGTTCGTTTGTTTTATAATACGATCTTGTATTATAATTTGTAGTTCTGTTATTTGCTCTCTATGCCAAGCCATATACTGTTTAATATTAAATTAAAACCGATAAATGTGACATGTCTGGAATATTACTGTCTGTAAATGTCAGGTAAAACAATTACTCTTGGCGAGAACAATGAATTATTTTGACAGTTATGTTTGTAAATGATATTGGCGTTACTCTTCTTCAGCTAAAGGATTAAAACCACGCAAACTCATTTTTCATTCGATATATTTTGATGTGTTTGTTAGCCGAACGTCTAGAGCGACGCCTTGCCACACTATTAACCAAGGTTCGAGTTCCGACGGATCTAAGTGGAATTTATGGTGGACAAAGACGGTACTTGATTGTGATTGGTAGTAAATTTACGCGGGATGTGACGTACTCATGTTTCCCCTATCGGCATCCCACAATGTCTACACGAGTTCTAAAACACAACATAAACCTTCATGAGAGCGGAACGAGCCTGAGCCTTAGTCGTTATTGCTGTTTTTGTTGATATTGATGATTAATAATAATAATAATAATAATAATAATAATAATAATAATATAAATAATAATAAGAGAGAGAGAAATAAATCGTCCGGCCTTAATTAAGGATGACCACAAGGATCCGGAAATTAGTAGCAAATAAATATATTTAATTAAATATGAATATTGTTAATAATAATAATAATAATAATAATAATAATAATAATAGGACCTAATAATAAATATAGTAACGATAACCATGCAATCCTATAGGCCTATAGTTCGCCTCACATTGTGTACCGAGGATAACACGTACGGCGGCAAAAAGAACTACAGTTTTGGTGCGTCGCTCATAGGTGGAGATTAGGGATGAACAACGAGCGAGAATACAAGACTAACAGCGTCCGCAAAGCCGAAAATCCACACGACAGTATTTCCTTTCGTTGACTGCTTGAAAGCAAACGTTCAAAACATCGGGACTTCGGAAGTAATCAACTCTCGAACGTCAAACAGCCTTGAATCGTCACAGTTGTTTATACCTGACTGAACTTTTATTTGTTTTGGAAGCTGATATATATATGTAGAAACAATCAAGTAGCCTATTTGAAACATCATCTCCATCTTTCAGTGTAGTAATCCGTTCTCCAATCTTTATTTAATTAGTAGGCACTTATTAAAAGACTAGGATTTTGTTTTCGCATATTTGAAATCAAGTATACAATCTCAAGTAAAAAGAAACGCTTTATTTAACGCTATGTTGTATGTTTCTTAGAAATTCAAATTTATTTTAGATTTTTTTATTTATATAACCATAGGTAATATCTTATAGTAGAACCACAACATTTTGATAACTGTGGTATTGTTTTCTTTTATCTTTTTGTATCCATTAAACATCTTTAATGTTATTTATTTCAATTATGTATGTTATTCAAAGTTACGAAATATTTTCAACGTCGACCAAATGCTATTTCGAGAATGATGAGCGTGATTCGAAGCGCACAAGAGTTTCGAGATGAGACTCGAAAGACAAATGCAACGAACACAGCGAGCGAGAGCAGCAGTTACTATTGTTCATCTCTAGTGGAGATGTTTCCGTTACGCAAAGGGTAAGCCCACCAGTGGATAAAAGATAATTGGAAGTGTTTTACATTTAAAGTAACATTTTCATCAAGTTATTAGTGAAAGTAACGACATTGACAAGAATATACTTATTCTTCTTGCTCTTTTATACCAAAAAAATATTTTGCCCTTTGTACTGTTATTATTATTATTATTATTATTATTATTATTATTAACAGGCCATTACGTTTTTTTCTGCTGAAAATGGTTATCACTGGTGTTGCTCAGACGTAAGGAACTGGTCTTTTGATCCGTTGCTGTGCTAGGAAGTAGGTTCGTATCCCGCGTGAGTTGTATATTTAGTAGAGTTTTTTTTTCGAGATTTTGCCCAACTGTAAGGGAATATTAGGTAATCTATGGCTAATCCTAGGTCTCATCTCGCCAAAATACCATCTCACTTTCACCAATTCCACCGACGTCAGATGCTATATAACCTTCTGGTCGACACAGCGTCGTTAAATAACAGATTAAAATAAAAATAAAACAACAAACATGATTCCTGAAGTTATTACACATTACACATTTTTCCAGGTCATAGATAAGCATGGCACATGCGACTGGTTAACACACCAATAAATATGGCAGGAAGGTAACTCTCTACCTTTCTGCCGGTAACTATCTCGGGCCGCTCAATAACAACTAGAGAGGAAAGACATTTAGTTGAGACAAAGACATTACACATGTTGAGAGAATTGATTTGTAGAAGATGACGTGGGAAATTGGAGTATTTCGAAAAGAAAGATGTTTCCGTCGGAGATCTTGGAAATTGCAAAGGTGATTCTTACGCAAAGACATAAATTGTTCGCTTCCTCAATAAAAGACCTTCCTTAGGAATCTTAGCTTTCTTCACCGATCTGGCTAATTGGCCAACTCTATTCAACAAACATCTTCCCATAATTTATAGTCCCTCTGTTACGGCAAACTACGTTATACTGTAATAAATTGTGTTCTGTGTTGAACGTCTTGTTGAAATGTTGCAATCAAAATTTTAAGCTAACCATTTTGGTATAAATTAAGTTGCAACAGGTTGGCTGTACATTCAGTGGGTTTGAGGTATAGTAGTTTTTATTTTACACTCACAAGACTTTGCGCTTGTTACTACATTTTCTAGATCTTATCCCGATCCGTCAACAGTGTTTGTTTTGTAAGTCGCTGCAGTTTGGTACATGTTGTGACTGTTATGTGGTTGTTGGTTACTGCTGATTCCACAAAAAACTACTGCCGATTAGGTGCGATAATTTGTATGCGATCAAATGTATACGATAATATTTCGTTGTCCTGTATGGCTGTGAATGATTGGAATTCAACGTATTGCATCTTACACACCATTTGTGAATGACTGTATGTGGTGAAATAATTGAAGTTAATCTTATATTGTGTAATTCTGAAAATCGTCGTTCCTGCAATAACTCCTATGTGACATATTTATCGATTTTCAGATTTTTGCTTTATTAAATAATTTAAATAGTGATACAGTAAATAAAATCTCCTGTATGTAATTATATTTCTTTGTTTCGAAAATGTAAGAATTCACAGTCTCCTATGTATGGCTGCCATAGGATGAATAAATGTGTTTTCTCTTTCTACTGATAATTTTTATATTTTGTGCATAGGAGTTATTGCAGGAACAACGACGAAATTCAGAACATATTTTATTTCATCTTATGTACGGGGCGAGCCTCAAGTTCTTCTGCACAACGACCAATCGATTTGTTATAAATGCAACCTCCTCAAGAAGAAAGATTGAGATAAATAGAGTCCAACGGGTGGGTTTGTCGCCCAGCGATGACACACATACTGCAGGTCAGGCGTGTCCATAACGATTATATCAGATTTAACTGAATATCCGTGTACCAGCCGGTCTCGCCAATTGGACGTCTCCGCCTGGTCTTGCGAAATGTTTCCCTATGATACCGGCACCGGCTCAAGGTTATGGACGTTCTATAGTTGATTGGCCGATTTCATCTGGTACCGCCTACACATTACGTCATTTTGTGTCATTTATTTTGACTATTACACTTTTACTGCGTTATACTACTTTTGACCAATAAAACGTTACGAAACGACGTGTTTCAACCAATTATAGCTGCTTAACCTACAATTTTTATAACCTCTCTAGCATTTATTTTTATCACCTCCCTAACATTTGTTTTTATTACATTCCCAGCATTTGTTTCTTTGTTTGCCAATATTGTACTTTAAATATTGTACATTTTTAAATGATTCATGTTTATTTCATCGTCCTTAATTAAAACTTTTCTGTCATTTATCTTGTTTATATGATTTAGGTTATGTTATACGGATAGCTTCTGCTGTATGAGATTATGAATAGTCACGTATCAGAGATTGTTTAGCATATATAAGCCTAGTAATAAGTCAAGTGGAATGCAACTGTTTTAATAAAAATTAAACTGAATCAACAAAGCCTTCTTGACTAGTAATCGTTCATAGAATTCAATGAAGATTGTGTAGTTGGTACAACTGGTAACAAGAAAATCCTGATCATAACACACTACTGCCATCTAGCGGAATATTTGTAATGATGAGATGGTACAATAATACATTTTCAAGACATTTTAGTAAGTCAATAAATATTTTATTGTATTAAAGTAGGCTACTTTATTTCTTATAATCTTTATATACTTTCTTCTGATCTTGTAATAGTCAATTAAATTCCACTCGAGTTTTGATTTTCCCTATATAAATCGAAACCTCTAGTGAGGTTAATAATAGTCCGTGGTGCCACAGGCTTGAAGGGCCAAGACCGACAAACCGGCTGCTGGTCTCACGTTCACATGCCGAAGCAGAGGTGAACGATCATTCAACCAGAAGGGAGGTATCGTGTGATTAGCATGATCCTCCCAGCCGTTATAGATGGCTTTCGCAACCGGATTTCGCTACCTATCGTAGCACCCCAAGTACATCACGATACTGGGTAGTCACCGGTCCCATACACTGACCGAAATGCCATGAGAAAATTTCTTTCCCCATGAGGACTCGAACCAGCGTGCATTCCGTAATTCGAGTCCTAGGCAGGATGCCTTAGACCACGGCGTCACGGAGCGGGACTGTAGTGAGGTTACTGTTGATAAAATGAAATAAATCATATATAATGAAGGCCGATGTAAAGTAAAATGGAGACCTTAGTGGAAATAAATTTATTAATTTAAGAAAACGAGAGAACCCCCGGAAATACCCTCATCCAGCTACCTGTGAGACAGTATCAGATTTTAGCACGGTTTCTTGATACATAAATTCTCGTTGTAATTATGTAATGAAGTTCGTCATGTCTCAAAATGATGCGATGTAGTAATTACGCCTTGCGTTCTGCACTGGTGGTAAAGAAATGTTTAAACTATTTCTGTTTTTTTAAAGGAACACGAAATTAATACTAGGCAATGTGCTATTATTCCATCTGGCTACAAAAATTTCACTTAGACTGTCGCCAGAACTGTGGTCTGTTGAGTGAAACTGAAATTCTAGAATTGTGTGCTTAAAACACTACTCACTGCAGCAATATAATTTTCAGACTACTCTACTCATCACACTGTGTAGTTCTTTTAGCAGTATTTTTGCTTTCGATGCTTACTGTAGTTGTACTTTACAGTGAGGTGCTTGAAAATAATTTCCCGGCACCGCAACGCAGAATTACGTTTTAATAAAAGTTCACCATTGTATAGCTGCAGGGGCGTTGATTATGTACGGACGTAGACTGCGATTGTGTGCTAAACTTTGTGTTGAATGGAACAGCAAGCAGCAAATCCCCCCCTCCCCGCTTATTCATTCATGTGTTGTACATACAAGTGACCTTTGCAGCTCAACAGATTGCTTCTCTGAACCTTAAATAAAGTTCAGGTATTATTGCTATTAAAAATGCGCTTAATTTTACAAATTCCACTGAAGTTACTTTCGTAGATGAGGGTTTGGTTACAATGGCCAAATACATATTCTTCATCTGACTTAATAACAGGAAATCATTCGACCATAAAACGAAAGTTTAATGAAATAATACTCTTAGTTTGTGACATTTTTATTATAAGCAAGCATAGTGAATTGGTTGCAATTTTTGAGCTGAATGTGATTCAGTTATGCATCAAATTCTGAGATTCTCTTGCAAGTACGCAGTAAATCCACAACGAGAACACGTCATACACTTCAGTGCACACACATACATAATCATGTCAAACTTTTCATCTTTCCAATACTAATATGGGACAACCTTCACACAAGTTCGTCAAAATACACATTTTAATTACGCCAGACCTGCAGAACTGTAGCTCCTCAGAGCGACTGCCTTACCATCCCTTCTACCCCACCCACCTTTCCTACCAGTGCGGTCATAGCGTTCTAGTTACGCTCGGCTGCATCAATATTCATTCTCGCGGCGGCAGGTATACAATACGCTATCAAGAATTACAAATGAACAGATAATAAAATTCTTGGGAACGTACCTTTAGAAAGTAAGAGAAAAATGAATGAGGGAAATAAGTAAGTTAAAAAACATGTAAAATAAATTTTAAAATGCATGTGTGCATATAATGTATATATCGTCCTATTAGGCCTACTAGTAAAGCCGATTAAGTCCACTTTTTGTGTAAAATTAGTTAAGTACAGTCCCCGATTTGTCTTTCCGTGCTCTGTATTCTACTAAAATGGAATAAGTCCGAAATGTTCCATACAGGCGACAAACCAATTACTTTATTTGAAGAATTTATTATGATTTTTCGTGCATTATTAAAGTTTTAATTCCTGTTTTTATAAAACTTGCATTACAGGTCTTAACTGGTTTTCCTAGTAATAGGACGATAAATAAATTGTACATTGATAAGTGAGTGATAGCTATATGACCGGATGTCAATGCTGTCATTCATCATTGTAACGCACTCCAGCTAAATGAATGAATGAATAAACCTATACTCCAGTTTAAAGAGAACTGGAACATGACAAAATCTAAACGGAATACTACTTCCAAAGGAAATGGGGAATATGATTATTTTGTTGTTGGAGAAGAAAGAATTGCTTGTTTACTGTGTCCCATCCAATTTATTTCTACTCGTCATTTCAATATTAAACCACATTTCAGCAAAGCCCATATTAAGAATTATGGAATGCACAAACTTTCGGATAAGTTCATTATTACGAACTGTATATTGATTATTTATTTATATACTGTTAAATTAAGGATGTCACTCGTTGCGTTTATTTTGAATTGAAATTAATAGTGACTTAAGATTCATTACTTAAATGCTATAAATATATGTTTCCGTAGGTGATGATAGGAAGAAAGTTTTCGAAAATCTAAAGCAGGTTAGGTGCAAAGAAATCTCAAAGAACCTACCGACAGGAAATCTAGCATAATAATTGTAAATCTTGAAACGAGATAACGCATTATAAATACAATGAATTTATTACAATCCTTTTTGAAAATTACAGTGCCGCCACTGATGGAGTTTGGACGGGAAAAGAATGTAAACAACTCTACGCGGAAGTCGATCATCCTCAATAGAAGTGGAGTGAGGCTGACGTCATATTTCCCCTACTTACGGTTTCTGCGGACCTGTCTTATAGCATCTTTTAACGTTTAATACTCAACTCGAGACTCAAAATGAACAATAAATAATCAGTACGTAACCGAAAAAAGAAAACTTATACCATATATGAAAGAAACGTACATAATATGTATTTATACTTCACAGATTCTCTGAGACAGGAAAATTTATGAGTTACAATATTCAGGAAAAATTGTGACAGTATGCTAAGCGAGGATACAACTGCTATTTATGGCCTCTCTCTATGTACAGTTGTGGTGCTCATGCTCAGGTCTAAACGGTGGACCATCACGGTTGAAAACCACATGCATATGAATCCCATAGGATATGACTTGAAGCTCTACAGTAACATTACTGTGTAACATGTTAATGGTGGTACAAGACACTGCTTGTTCGCGCAGAAAATGCAGGGGAATTCCCCTTTTATATAAATATAAGAGGGGAGACCCTCTTGGGAACATAAAGATGGGGATTGATGTTCTACGTGCGCTACAGCTGCTGTGTTTTGAGATACTGGTTAACTACTAGAAACTTTAGGTTCTGTGCTGCTGAATCAATACGAGTATAAACAATTCCGATGCACAGGTGATTATTCTGTGTCTCATCCTATGTCATTGCTAGGTATGATAATGTTCATATTTCATTACTACCGCATCACGTATTGGTCTTAAAAAAGTGTTGTTTTCTCGCTCTAACGTGGGTGAATCTACTAATGGAATATATTATTTTCCTTCTCGTATAAAACACAATAAATTTATGGTTTCTTTTTATTGTAAAGTATGTAATATTGTACACAGGTCATTAATTTCAGGAAGTTATTTTTTACATATTTCAAACAAAAAGTTTAAGGGGTTAGGTACAGCTTACAGCAGTAAATTTTTTGGAAATATTCAACACTTTTTTCCTCCATTACTGTATTTTGTACAATAATGAAAATTGGTATGTGCAAAAAAAACTGTCATTTTGCTATATGAAAAAAAAATATTTTTACGATTAAAAAAAATATATACTTTTTTCAAAATTAAAATTGGTGGTGGCAGGTCACTGCGCAGTGATGAAGCGTTTCCCTCATAACTCATAAACTTGTTAACTTTTTCATGTTTCTCTCTTTTATTTTATTGCTGAAACTCATATTTACAATATCATGCTCTTTCAACTACATTCCTTAATAAATATATATTTTTTTTATTTTGTGTTAGAAGAAAATACTGATATTTCATCATTTTTAAACGAATTTATTTTATCAGACAATCTATCAAAGGTAGAGGAGTGATCTTGCATCATATTGTTGATATGACATGCATAAATACACACAAAAAATTTCATCACAGAATGTTGGATAGTTTTTGAGTTATGTGGGAAACGCTTCATCACTGCACAGTGAACTGAATTTGAAAAAAAAAAATGTAATTTTTTTTTTAAATAGTAAAAATATTTTTTTCCATATAGCAGAAGGACAGTGTTTTAAACATACCAATTTTCATTATTTTGCAAGATACAGTAATGGAAAAAAAAAATAGAATACTTCCAAAATTTTACTGCTGTAAGCTGTACCTAACCCATTAATACAATTTTGCTCGCTTTTGCTTCCTTTTCGAGACAAAAATTGTTATATATAGGAAACATTTTATGGCGTGCTTTGGGAAAGGCAATTGATTTAATTCCCAATATACTTATTCAGTTTAAGAGAACAATGTATTATGATGAATGACTGAAAGAATTTAGTTTTGTCCTTTAAGTGTGCAGAAATTTTATCCGAAAAAATTTAACATTGTAAAATTCCTTTACAGAACCAAAAGTTACATTTGTTCGGATGAAATTTCTGCACATTTAAATGACAAAATTAAAATTCGGTCAATCAATTATTATAATACACTGCTCTCTTAAATTGAATCAATATATTGGGAATTAAACCAATGGCTTTCTCAAAACACGCTACGAAATGTTCCATAAAAAATAATCTCGGAAACGGAGCAAAAACGAGCAAAATTGTATTAAACTTTTTTGTTTGAAATATCTCGAAGGGAAACCCTCTAAAATTAGCGACATTACTTACTGTTCACTCTGTATATTTTTGCGTTCAATACCGATAATAAGGATTCACACAGTAGAATTTTCTATTTTGGAAATTGCTTAATTTATCAACAGTAATCTCACTAGAGGTTTTGATTTTATCGATAAATCTGCGAGTGGAACACGAGCATATTTATCTAGAGAAAATCAAAACTCGAGTGGGATTTAATTGACTATTACACGATTAGAAGAAAGTATATAAAGATTATAAGCAGGGAAAGGATTTATATGTAAATACATATTTACTTATAAAGCTAATATAATTTATATTTTGCATTATCTTTATGTTTCACAATGTGTAGGGTTGAAAAATCCTACTTTTATTTTCCATATTTTTCCATATTTTAGAGTTTAGTACATATTTTCGTTAATTTCCATATATTTTCCATATTTCATATAAAACAGTCCATATTATATTAGGTTTAACAATAAAACAAAACAAAATTCCATTAACTTTTAAAAATACATTTCAACAATAGAGATTTAAACACATGTTCAGTAATCCCTTTAACATCAGAGTTATTTGAAAATTAGCAGTCCTATCAACAATGGGAAAGTAAGTTACAAAACTGTATTAATTTAATTTAAAATTTTTAACAGACTTCAGTTGTGCAGCTCAACAGTTAAATGCCAGTCAGAGTACACATAGGTTCAGTTTTGTAAATCATACTATAAAGACGGTAAATATGCCAAAAGTACGTCATTCAGTCAATTTAAAATCAAAACTAACAAGTTACATTTCAGAATTTAAAGAAGATGGTTTATCAACTGACAATAAAATATTATTTTGTAATTTGTGTCAGTGTGCAGTATCATCTACACAAAAGTTCCTGGTGCAACAACACATTACAACTAGTAAACATCAGGCCAACAAACAACTAAATTCCAAGCAGAGACAATTGTTTTTAACACAACCAACAACATCGAATGTAAGATCTGAGTTTAACATCGACCTGTGCCGTTCTCTCATCTCTGCTGATATTCCTCTCTACAAACTAAAGAATAAGGTCTTCAGGGAATTCCTTGAAAAATATACTCAACATACAATCCCGGATGAGTCAGCACTTAGGAAGACGTATGCTCCATCCATCTACGATGAGACAATACAGAAGATAAGAGATGAAATTAAAGATAGTTCAATTTGGGTTTCCATTGATGAGACTCCCGACAAAGAAGGTAGACTTGTTGGTAATGTAGTTATCGGTTTGTTAAGTGAACAATATTCTGAACGAATTCTTTTACATTGTGATGTTCTAGAAAAGTGCAATAACAAAACTATAGTTAAACTGTTCAACGAAGCTATGGGTATCCTGTGGCCAAAGGGTATTATGTACGATAATGTGTTATTCTTTATTAGCGATGCTGCCCCTTATATGGTCAAAGCTGGACAAGCATTATCTGTTGTATATCCTAAATTGACTCATTTTACTTGTGTGGCGCATGCATTTCATCGTGTGGCAGAAGTGGTCAGAGACAATTTCCCTAAAGTAGATTTGTTGATTTCATCAGTGAAAAAAGTATTTCTCAAAGCTCCCAGTAGAGTTAACGTGTTGAAAGAAATGTACCCTGAAATTCCATTGCCACCAAAGCCAATTTTAACTAGATGGGGTACATGGCTAGAAGCAGTTGAATATTATGCCGAACATATAGACTCTATTAACAATGTTCTCCTTGCATTGGACTCTGAAGATGCAGTCTCAATTGATACTGCGAAAACAGTTACCTGTGACATAAGTGTGAAGAATGACTTAGCTCACATTCAGCATACATTTTCATGCATCATAAAAACGCTCAAAAGTCTCCAAAATAGGCACCTTTCACTATCTGAAAGTTTTGAAATTATAAATAGTACTGTGGAACAACTGAATCGTGGTAGAGGTAAAGTTGCAGATGCAGTAAGAGCTAAGGTGGACACTGTACTTTCAAAAAACCCTGGATATGAAGAACTACAAAAGGTTGTTGCTGTGATGAGTGGTGAATCAACAGTGAAGATTAACTTGGACTTATCCCCAGCAGACATTGTGAAATTGAATTATGTACCAGTTACTTCTTGTGACGTCGAACGCTCTTTTAGTCAGTATAAATCTATCCTCAGAGACAATAGAAGAAGATTCACTTTTCAGCACTTGAAAGAAATGTTTGTAACCTATTGTTATGGTAACAGACAATAAAAATTGTGTTTTGTTGAAACTACATTGGAAGATAAGGTACGTCCATTATATTTTTTGTTTAGTTTGATTAAAATGTACCAATATTTAACGTACATAGTCATTTTTTTTATAATTTTAAGTCCATATTTAATTCCATATTTTGGTAAAAATCCATATTTAATTCCATATTTTGGTAAAAATAACTACATATATATTTACATATTTCATATATTTTTAGTCCATATAAATCCGTTCCCTGATTATAAGTAACAAAGTACTCCAATACAATAAAATATTAATTGACTTACGAAAATAAACCTGTCTTCAAATGTATTATTGCACCATTACGCTAGATGGCAGTTGTGCCAACTATGGAATCTTCATTGAACTCTGTGGCCTGTTACTAGTCAAGAAGGCATTGTTGATTCAGTTTCATTTTTATTAAGACAGTTGCATTCCACTTCAATTATCCGAATCCCAGTAATCAACGTCACTTGATAGATGATTTTCAATAAATCTTAATATTAAACAATCTCTGATACGTGACTATCCATAATATCATATACCAGAAGCTATAACATAACCTAACTAATATACACAAGTGTTAGAAAAGTTTTAATTAACGACGACGACAAAAAAAAATAAACATGAATAATTTTAAAAGGAATAATTATTGAATGTACAATTTTCAAATTTGAATGTGGTTGGTGGTCCAATTGATATTATATTGGACGTGTGCGTAATAGAAGTGGAACTCGTTGATTTAGGCCTACATGGTGTATTCAACTTATTCAGGATTTCAGAATGAATAATTTTAAAAGGAATAATTATTAAATGTACAATTTTAAAATTTGAATGTGGTTGGTGGTTCAATTGATGTTATATTGGACGTGTGCATAATAAAAGTGGAACTCGTTGATTTAGGCCTACATGGTGTATTCAACTTATTCAGGATTTCCGAATGGTGCTCTTCATTTATTTGTAAATCGGATTTCAGAAGATGGATAGGTATGATCAGTGATTTTTATTAATTCTTGTTCTTGAATGCCAGTGCGAGTCATATTTGAAACTGCTGTGCATCGACTGGAGTGGTTTGTAATTTTATATATATATATTTTTTTTGACGTCCAGACCAGCGCACTTTCAAATGTTGGCAAACAAAGAAACAAATGCTAGGGACGCGATAAAATTAAACAAATGCTAGGGACGCGATAAAATTGTGCGATAAGCAGCCATGATTGGTTGAAATACGTCCTTTCGTACCGTTTTATTGGTCAAAAGTAGTATGACGTAGTAAGAGTGTAATAGTCAACTTAAACTGTTTTCTGAAATTAAAAGTAGGCTTATCATGCCATTGATTTTATTGCCAGGTATAATATCTAAAAAGAATAGGAAATCATTTTGAGTAGTGTACGGAAAAAATCTGAAAGATTAGTAAAATTCACAGCTACGAGGTTCCTCAGAAGTATTTCTAACTCTACCTTCAAAGGCCAGGCGAAGCAATCAGGATAATAAGACATTGTTGTGAACATTAACAAAAAAAGTATACATCCATCCATACGTACAGTTTTTCGCTGAAATATTTGGCCAAATTTTGGGAGTGTGTCTATTGTTAGTTCAAATTCTTGCGAACCTACGTACGGAAACGCTTCTGGTCCGAGTTACAGCCCATCAATCCTATATTTATACATCGCAGTAAATGGAAATTGTCGGTAGTCATAGATTTTACAATTTAATAAGAGAATATTGTACTATCCCAAGGATTCTTCATCAACTTATCGCCTTTTAGTGATAAAAATTACTCTTGTTTTCTAAGAGTATATAGTTTTATTTATGCTCTCGTACGCGAGTTTTGATATTCAAGATATAGGGTAAAGGTTGGTAATATTTTGATACTAATAATATTATGATAGATCTTTTTTAGAATTTTTTTACAAATTTACTGAGCGAGAGGAAGATCGGTTTTTTGCGTCAACGTATTAAGGGAATGTTCGTGGATAAGTTTCTGCACAAAACCGGTTCTTCTCTCGTTCAGTAAATCTGTAAAAAATTCTTAAAAAGAACTATCATATTATTAGTATCACCCTACCTTTACCCTACACAACTTCCAAGAGAAACATTCCACTTCTGAAGTTGAATCTTAAGATTCCTATTCAGTGCATAATTTTTTGCTATAAGATTCGTCGTATTTAATATGTTTTAATATAAATAAAATTAAGCGCCTTATTGAATGAAGGTGTTAAATTGGTCCCTTTATGTAAACCACTGTAGTAAATAATTGAAATCATCCAATTAATAGCAGGATGTGGCTGAAGGGGTGGGATGTGCAAACACTTCTTTCATCGCCTCTCCCTCTTATGGAACATATTATATTCACACCGTTGAGCTGCATATCTTTCATGCCTTGGCTCGTTACCCTTCGCTCGTCCACGACGTAATAGGAAGGGAAGATGAAAGATTGAGATGCGCTTACCTTGAAAATAAGTACACTTTGTAGGCCTACTTGAGGCTGAATCTTCGTTAACTGTTCATGTATTTTTGTAGTTTGTACTTTTCTATTTTGCGGTCCAGAAATGTTCGTATTCATTTAACGTACACCTTTAGATGTAGAGTTGGCACAATATGTATGACCAGTCACATAGCTTACCAAGCTTCGTTTCTAAAGATATGTCGTCACTTCACAGTCTGCAGATATTTAGTACTTTCACAACAAAATTTGGGCATCCTACATTTTCGTCTTCTTAAGAGTTTATTGAACGTGAGTGTATATACTGTATAATTGGGCCTGATCGATTACCACGCTATATTTTGGTCAAAGAGTACAGCTGTAGCAATATTATTATAATTATTCTGTCCTCTTTGGTTTGTTCTATACAAGCAAAACCTTTGTAATAATATAAAGTCTTTGTTACAAGGCAACCATCATCATAAAATGACAATCGATATGTACAGCTGTTACAGGGGCGGTCATTTTTTTCTCTGTAAAGAATGCTTGAGCAAGGGGTTTCGTGTATATAACTACTGCAAAACAATTCCCATTGTATAGTTACAGGCTGTTTATACATCCATCGCTTATGTGTGGTTTATTAGTAACGTTTTCTGTCCCAACTCTGCCTAAGGCTCGTATAAATACTATACGCGTTTATTAGTAAGACTATAAGTTTATATGTAAAGTTCTCCCTTTACAAATATTTCATGCCCACTCCACGAGAAATCCTCGCGGCTTGCCAGAGACACTTTCTGCACAGTTTGTGAAGCTCTGATAAAAATTTTAAATTCCAAAATATTCAGAACTTGCAGCTCAAATCAGTTGTTTATATAATCTCGCTTCTTGTATTTTGGAGATTTTGGGTTTGTATAGCGGCGTATGCCCTTTTTGCTGGAGGGGAGGGGGAACTCGTAAGCTTCAGGTGGATAATTACTGGAATTTCAAACGCAGAGAACAACAAGCCTAGGGCGATTGTGAGAAAGATGGGGGGAACAAAATTAGAAGCTGCAGCAAGTCTAAGGTTTTTAAACAGAGAAGGGCTAACTCACATGTTCGTACTAATGAAGCCTAAAGGCTGGTCTACAATCGGTAACGGAAACGGCAACGAGAACGGAAATATTGTTAAATAAATGTACCGATATTTAAATGTGAGCATTCACAATTAACTTTGACGTTCCCGTTACCGGGCTCCGGCAAGCTTCTCGTTAATTGTGAATGCTCACATTTAAATGCATTTCTTTTAACAATATTTCCGTTCTCGTTCTGGTCGTTTCCGTTCCCGGTTTATTGTGGACCAGTCTTTACCATCAAGCTCATCATCATCCGGTCCATTTTTACGACAACTGGAGGCAAACTGATGAACATCTCCCCAGAATTGCCAAATATTGTGAGGACGCTAGCTCTTGTGTGAAATTAATTACATTTTTCAAAACCATAAACTTGTGTGATAAGCTATTGTCATCTGTACTGAAAAATTTATTATATAAATAGTAATAATAGTTTCATTATATTTAATTTTATTCAGTAGGTAGTAGCTAGAGATGAACAACGATCGCGAAAGCAAGACTAACAGCACCCACAAAGCCGAAAACCCGCACGACAATGTTGTTTACGTCGCATCGTTGACGTGAGTATTTCAAGACGTCGAGATTGATCACTCCCGAAGTCTCGAACGTCAGGCAGCATTGAATCGCCACAGTTTATACCTGATTGAACTTTTATCTACTTTGACAATTGTTATATAAAAATCAAGTAGCCTATTTGAAACATCATCTCTACCTTTCAGTGTATAATAACCCGTTCCCCAGTCTTTATTTAATTACTAGACTCCTATTAAAATGCTAGGAATTTTCTTTTCATATATTTGAGATCAAGTGTGCAATCTCAGGTAAAAAGATGTTAACGTTATGTTTTCTGAGTCTTATAAATGCAAATTTGTTTGAGAATTGTTGTTTTTTTTTCCTATTAATATAACCGTAGGTAATGTTGTATAATAGAACCAAAACATTTTGATAACTAAGATACTGTTCTGTTTTGTGTTTTTGTCTCATTTAAACATTTATAATGTTATTTATTTCAATGATGTATGTTATTCAAAGTTACGGAATCTTTCCACGCCGACAAAATGCTATTTCGAGAATGATGAGCAGGCTTCGAGACTTTGGAGCCGATACAATAAGTTTACTGTGCATGCACTATAGGTTGTTGACTCGCTGCAGGTAGACAGAGATGTGTTGAGGTAAAAATGTTGCTATTGAGAGTAGAGTACGGTAGAATGGGGAAACACATATGTACATTCTGAAAGTAAATATACATTACACAATGATAATGTCAAAAGAATGTGGAAAAGCATTTATTCTCCTGTCTTTTATAAGCATTTGTGTTTAATTATACACAGTGTTAATGGTGGAAATAAGCATGCAGCAATTTTAATTTTTTCATTTATCCTATTGGTCGTTTTTAGGAAGTGCAGTTACAGTACCGAGTTGCAATGTACCTACTACAAGATACATTCTCAGTGTCTCAAACGTAAATCTTTTTCGGTTATCTGCCAAAGTTTGTACTGTAGAAAGCTGCGCTCTACGTCGCATGACGTGATAGGAGTAACACGAAAAAACCTAACATCATTGCAGTCACTAAGAGACAGTCTTTCATTCTCGAGTGACTATGTCCATTAATTTGCTGTTTATATTACACAATGTTCCATATCCGTTATTTTTACATAAAATTGATTTCATTTCTGTTTACACGTTCAGTACCGGTGTACTTGATGTCTCATTATTGCTCTGAATCATTTTCTAAATTAATTTGAGGGCTTCCGGCATCTCTTGCTCTGACTTTTCTAACTGTGTAATAGTTTCAGACACAGTTTGTATGAAAACCAAATTATTCGTCAGAACCTTCAATTCCAGAGCGTTTTCCTTTGCGTATTTGTTGGCATTCATTCTACAGTACCCCCACCCACTGTACGCTTTACCACTATGCTCAGTACACTGTTATGCGGATTTCCCACTGAACTGCTCTATTGGGTCCGAAGTCTCGAAGCCTGATGATGAGCGAGGCTCGAAGCGCACGAGAATGACGAGACGAGACTCGAAAGACAAGTGCAACGAACACAGCGAGCGAGAGCTGCAGTTAGTTTTATTCATCGCTAGTAGTAGCTATAAGACCTTGCAGTCAGACGATTATATTATGAAGTCTATTTTTTTTTAAATCCACGAAATGAAAAGGTTACATTCTGCGTGCAGCATTGTGTGAGTTTTTCAGAAAATTCTCTCATCGTCAAATCTTGAAGGTTTATGTCGATGTATACTCATACAGGCTCTACACTTCTGTCTTTGGTGTAACGGTGTATTACGCTTTCGTGCAGTATAGTTTTGTCTGGGGAAAGGTCATTTGTAGAGAGAGAACCGGGTCCGTCGAGTTATGCATCAGCTGATGTAATTGTTGCCCTAAATAAAGTCACGTGCATGTGGTTATTTTGTTTGTCGGTGCAGCAGTCACATGAATCATCGAAAATCTTGTTTCTTACTGTTACTGTAAGGACGCTTGCCCTAGCCCAAAGGCTGACCGCACGCCTCCCGTGTGCAGTGTATAATTTGGTGAAAAGAGAAGAGTGCCCTAAAGATATGTGTTGTAACTTCTGAAAGATTTCATTTCTTCGCTATAATCAAAGGTCGTATAACCTATATTTTCACTGAGTTGTTTGATTTTATGTTAATGATTGTATATTCATCCGTCCACCACATCGGTGTTGACCTTGCCAATCGGGTTAGATAAACCCGGTTATCCTAGTCAGTCTGCCGATCAGTCCAATCAATCAATCAATCAATCTACAAACCCAAGCATAATCCAACGTCAGGCCATAAAAGCTGATGAAGCTCAATTATTGTGAGCTATGTTTGGCCATGAATTCAAATCCCCTTTGGACTGATAAGCTGGTTGAGTTTTTGCCGCGATTTATGTCAATACTTTAAAGCAATTATTAGGTATTCAACGGTGAATGCTTGAACTCTTTTCGCCAAAATATCATCTCAATATCGCCGATTCCACCAAAGCTAGATAACCGCGCAATTATACAGAATTAAAAGGATAAATACATAGCCTATATGTGGTCATATATTGGATCCATTATACTGAACAACAAGAATTTTGCTCCGACTTAAAACAGTGTGTCCCTTATGGTTTGATGTGCGCTGAATCCGAAAATGCATATATTTTTTCATATCACGTAAGGGTTTTAAGATATACTATGATTTCACTTTTCCATAAGCGCTCTGGCACGAGTTGGGGGTTGTAGACCGAAACAAAAGCTAATGCATTCTATGAGTTTATAACCTAATTCCGGTTTCTTATGGTTGTTGGCATGTTTATTTGTACTTCTAATAAATAGACAGGTATTGGTCCCTTCCATTCAGTAAATTTTATAACAGTTCAAAGTGAGGTCTATGCAATGAACAAACAAGGGTGTTGTTTTCAGTATTAAAAAAAAAGAGTTTTTTGTTTGAGTGAAGCCATCGGTCCATAAATTCGCAAAGTTATGGCTGACTCTTTGTTTGAGGAAAAACTTTCCTTTACAGAAAAAATGGCATGGCGTGCTTTCAAAGATATTTGCCCAAATTTCCTTGGAAATTCTAGGGCAGACAAGTATATCGAAATTGTGGAAACCATGTTAAGTGCATATGAGAAAATGGGGCATAATATGTCTCTCAAAATCCACTTTTTACATTCTCATATGGATTTCTTTCCTCCTAACCTTGAAGCGATTAGCGACGAGCATGGGGAAAGATTTCATCAAGAAATATCTGTAATAAAAAGGCGATATAAAGGAAGATCATCATCCAGCATGCTTGCAGACTATTGTTGGTTCCTTGTAAAAGACAGTCCTGGGTCTAGTTATAAACGGAAGTCATCCAGAAATCCCTTTTAAATGGTCAGTTCAAATTTCGAGATATTTCTCATTATAGCCTACGCATAAAATATTTTTATTTTTGTTGTGTTTTTTGTTTTTTAAACTGTAACATCATTTCTATATCCACTACACATTTTGCAAGTATTATGAGGCATTTTGAATCTCTAGTCTGTTATAATTTTATCAGTAGCAGGGAAAAATAAAAAGGGAAGTTTTTTCATAAAAAATTCAATTCACTTTCCCCGGAAAATGGTACGTGATGGGGCAATTTGGATTTTAAATTCAGATTTAGGGCACACATATTAGTAATACTCACCTATTTTTATTTCGGAGGTAGACAGAAAGTAAAAACTTTTGTTCAGTGTTATCAGTAGGTGGGAGATAAACTTCTGTGGAAAATGCTCAAAGAATGAGATGATAAAAATATTTCTGGAATAATAAACAAAATTATACCTCCTCGTAAACCTTTAGGTTAAACCGATCAAAATTTGGCAAAAAAATAATAATCATCATCATCATATTCCAGGCACAAAATTAGGCCATTGTTGGCCTGTTTCGGTTCCAGCTATACAGGATCCAGTAGACGTTTCTGTGGACGTCCAGGTCGTCGTCGTCCTTGAGGGTGGTATTTTAGCATTTCTTGGGGTGTCCGGCGAGCTTCCATACGAGAAATGTGTTCAAGCCATCTTTTTCTGTATTCTGTAATTTTTTCTTCTAATGGTTACATGTTGAGTTCCTGCAGTATATCCTCGTTCCTCTTGTGGTCCAGAAGTGTGTATCCTGCAGTTCGTCGCAGATATTTCATTTCAGCTGCTCTTAATCTGCTGATATCTCTTTGTTTTAGATCCCAAATTTCGCTTCCATAGAGGAGAGTTGGTAGTGCAAGGGTTTTATATAGCTTTATTCTGGAATTTTTCTGTACTAAACTTGGTTTTAGGGTATGGTTTAGCAGTCCTAATATTTGTAAAAATTTGTTAATTTTTCTGCTTACATCATTCTCTCCTTCGTATATTTTATTACATCCTAAGTATGAAAAGGAATTTATCTGTTCTAAAATCACATTTTCAACAACAATTTTGCTTCGGATTGGGTTTGTACCTTCAAATGCCATTATTTTGGTTTTTTCTGGTGAAATCTTCATGCCATGTTCGAAATCGAAATAGACCTATTCAGCTAGTTATGTACTTGCCCTGTTCTATGGTCTATCTGTTCTGGCAAGAACAAATTACTCTATTTTACTTGTTAGTACGAAAAAAATATTTTTAAGACGTGCAATTTGGGAGAGTTACTCACTTGAATGCTACATTTATAAGGCACCTGTGCGGAAATGCAACTGTTGCAGTAATTTTTTTGCAATCACTATATGTTGGCTCTAGTTTTCTCAGAGTTTTTGAAAATAGTTACTTTCGATTTTCGTCATTACGCTCGATTATATCACATGCCTTCCTTTTCAATAAATTACTGTCAGGAGCTCATCTGACGGAAGCACTTGAGTTAGCAACGAGTTCTTGTAAATGATTGTATGGTCCGAATGAATTCTGCTCCTGTTTGCATAATCTGGGCTTTCGCAGTGGACGTCACGGTTCCCATGGAAACTCAAGAGACACTGATACTTGGTGTCAGACTAGGTTTCATACGCGGTTTCGGTGTGGATTACATGTAGGCTATTGTGTTTCATAGATGTGATCATATCTGCTCTACCTGTAACGCGTTTATGTTAACTCTGATTTCGAAGTACGATTTATACACATTCCACGATCGATTTTGTTGAATTAGTTCCTTGTTATGCAGTATGGAAATCTCCCAGAAGTGAGCTAGATTAGAATGTAATACATAATATGTAAATATTAATAGCCGTTACAGATCCCCTGAGTTAAGCCAACCTCAATAAAATATTTTCATCTTTCTCTTTTTTTCCTTCACTATTGTCTTATTTTAGTAATATTTCTTCTTCTCCTTCTTCGTCGTCGTCGTCTTCTTCTTCTTCTTCTTCTTCTTCTTCTTCTTCTTCTTCTTCTTCTGTCTTTTCCCTCTGGAAGTTTGCAGTCTTAAGTTTTCACTTGTATCCATCATTAGAATCTCCCTCTTTCTAATTCCGTTATTCCATAATTGAAGCGCCATTTATTAAAAAAGGAGAAAGCAAGGGTTAAAGTTAAGTGAATACCATAGTTTAATGAAGATTGATATATAATTTAGTTTTAATGTGTATACTTTATATTACTTTCTATATGTTTCCATTGACTTATGGTAACTTAATTTTAACAGCTGTTTTCTACGGTTTTAGTAAATGGCGCTTGATCCACTATGGTTCTGAACCCTTCAATTGTTTGGACATAATCTTGATCTTCCACGTTTATATCTCCCCAGTGGTGATCATTGAAAAACATTTCTAGGCCATCGTTCATTCCCCATCCTTCGCAAATGGCCACACATGTCTAGGCTTGGTTTTTAATTATTTTTACGACAGATGTAGTAATATTCATTGCTTTCAGAGAAATTAATTTCTTATTTTATTCTGCTATGTCTTATGAAGGCTTCCCCTACGGCAGTCAAATTCAGCTATCCTAATGTTATTCTTTTGTAAATCAATCAAGAGCCTAGTGTCACTTCCATTTTAGTAGATTTTGTATATTCATTCATTCATTCATTCATTCATTCATTCATTCATTCATTCATTCATTCATTCATTTAGTGTTCTGCCAAAGGGCAGGTCTTCCACTGCAAATCCAGCTTTCTCCAGTCTTTCCTATTTTCTGCCTTCTTCTTTGTTTTTTCATATGATCCATATATCTTAATGTTGTCTATCATCTGGTATCTTCTTCTACCCCGAACTCTTCTCCAGTTCATCATTGCTTCTAGTGCATCCTTCAGTAGGCAGTTCTTCTCAGCCAGTGACCCAATAAATTTCTTTTCCTCCCTGTTCAGTTTCAGCATCATTCTTTCTTCACCCATTCTTTCCAACACAGCTTCATTTCTTATTCTGTCTATCCACTTCACACGTTCCATTTTTCTCCATATCCAAATTTCAAATGCTTCTATTCGCTTCTCTTCACTTTGTCGTAATGTCCATGTTTCCACCCCATACAATGTTACACAAAGTCTCTTCCTTAGTTCTTTTTCCAGAGATCCACAGAAGATGCTCCTTTTTCTATTAAAAGCTTTCTTTGCCATTGCTATTCTCCTTTTGACTTCCTGGCAGCAGCTCATGTTACTGCTTATAGTACATCCCAAGTATTTGAAGCTGTCCACTTGTTCTACTACCTCATTTAGAATTCACAAGTTTAATTTCTGTATTTTTCTCACTATGACCATGCTCTTCGTCTAATTTTCGTTTATCTTCATCCCATACTGCTCACAGCTGTCATTTAGCTCCAGTTGCATATCCTTCAGTATCATTTCCCCTTCTGCTAACAACGCCATATCATCAGATTTTGTGTAATAGGCCTAATTTATAAATATTAGTTTTTATTTCTTTAGTCATATTTTATTTAATGAAAATAAGTCTGTTTCTTACTAGTGCGTGATTTTTATATAATTTTGCTATAAGTTTGTAAGTTAAGTTCATCGAGAAGATTTTAAGTTTTAATGAAAGACTTGTTCTTTGTCCATGCTTTGGATCCATAGACTGTTGTGAAATAAACAGGCGTTACTTTGTAAAATTTTAATATCGTTTCTTTTTGTAGCCTTTATTTTTATTTTCTTATTGGTTTATTTTACTACGCTATCAAATGCAGCGGTTATCTAGCGTATATTATTATTATTATTATTATTATTATTATTATTATTATTATGAATGGTGATGAAGTGTAGGAATTGGTGATGGCGATGAAGACGAAAGTGATAATAATATGTATGATCATTGTTGAAATTGAAACAAGTCCGTAGTTGAAAAGCAGCTGTGGGTAAATGTCTTCAGACCTTGAGACGTTGGGTCCACATCGTTCGACACAAATTACTCGTCAGTGTTGGGTATGCTATAATTTTCTACCTCCACGTGACATACATTCGTTCTGCATCTGTGAGCCACCGGATGCAATTCTGTCGCCGACTCAGGTTAGTCAACTCTTCGCCACGTGGTCCGTAAACTATAGCCGACTTCTTCCCTTCTCGACTGTCTCCACAGACAATAGTCGCATTTAATTGCTTCCACTTACCTGTGACCTCAAAATTGTTATTACTTCTGTGAAAATGTCGGTTTAAGTACCTACACAAACAATCCACCTCTGGATTTACAGGCAGGGTCATTCGTTACTTTTGTCTATGATAGTCTCTGGTGTGATCAAATAGGGTAGTCCATACTACCGATGAAAGCAATAGGTAGCACTACTATTGTTGATACTGTTAAGCCTACTCCTGTATGTATAGCTGTGTTATTAACTTATTATATGTGAAGTTGTTGGTACAAGTATAACTTTCTGCATTTTCGTCCTTTCTTTTTTTCATTATTTGTTTCTTTCTTCCTTTCTTTCGCCAATCTACACGTAACGGCATTATTTTATTACCTACATTTTCAACAAATGACAAATTGTGTGGTGCAAGTGATCGCACATGGTGGCAAATACCGCTAAACATTAATATGGGTAAAAAAATTGGGTGCAATTGCGAGGCCTTTAACTTCCCGTTATTCTCCTCGACTCTGCGACCGTGGCTCATTCATAGGTGTTACCCTAGATAATATATATCCAGATAGCTCGGTCTTATAGGCTTTGACGGTAACAACTTTGTCAGGTTTACTATGCTGCCATCTGGTTGTTACATGAAGAGTTACGTCATAATTCCATTTTGAATTGCATTAGCGACTGTACTGCCATCTCATGTTCATTTACGGCGGACGGGTGGCGATTCTGGCGGTTGTTCTCTTCAATTTTTTATTTTATTTTACGACGCTGTATCAACATCTGAGGTTATTTAGCTTCTGAATGAAATGAAGGTGATAATCCCGGTGAAATGAGTCCGGACCCAGCACCGAAAGTTACCCAGCATTTGCTCGTATTGGGTTGAGGGGAAAACCCCGGAAAAACCTCAACCAGGTAACTTGCCTCGACTGGGATTCGAACCCGGGTCACCTGGTTTCCCGGCCAGACGCGCTGACCGTTACTCCACAATTGTGGACTTGTTCTCTTCAATGTGTTACCGATTTTAACATAGGGATGAGCTATCTGTTACATATCATATGATCTAGGGTGTTACTGATGACGAGAAGCGTAGACCACATAATTCGCTAGAGACTATCCAGAGTGCACAAAATGTTGATCTCCATGAAGTCAGACTACTCCCCCATCCAACCGTAGATATCAGTAATGTATTTCTTGTTCTTCCCATCTTGTCATTTTGTTGTCATGCACGCTGCAGCAATTGGACGGTGATTAGCAATAGTGATCCAAGCGCCAAAAACCTGTTTCGAGATATTGGCCATTGAAATAAATCTGTTTTTTATAAAACATTTTATGCAAGAAGTATTATGACATCCATACTACTACAAAAAATAGCAAATAATACCAAAAAATTCGAACCGATTTTTAATAAGAGACCAGCAGCTGAATTAATATTTCAAAGCAAAATAAATAAATGGATTTTATGTAATAAACGAATTTTTGCTTATAAATAGTAGCAAAGTTCAGATATCGCATTTTTTTTCCGAGTTAAATTAGCCTGCCATCAACAGATTTGTGCAAATCTCTCTCTCTCTCTCTCTCTCTCTCTCTCTCTCTCTCTCTCTCTCTCTCTCTCTCTCTCTCTTTCCAAATTGTCGGTTGGTCTATTATTGCGTAACTCCGTCCAATTGCTCCTTACATTTTGCCCGCCTCTGACATAGGCAGTTGCTCCATATGAATGGTGGTAAAAATGGCGAACTTTCATCGATTTACTATTTTGGGCACCTAAAGCCAGTGACGAATATACATACACTTATAACTAAAGAGCGGAATTTAAGCAAAAACCTATTTTTTTCCTTGATACATACAGGCTTGAGATTTAATATTTGCATTTTTGATGGAAATATAGGTATAAATGAAGGGATTTTATAGTGCCTGAAATGCCTATTTCGACATTAGTGCCTATTTTTAAGTTTTTTTTTTATTTTTGCATCTTTTTCGTTTTTCCTTAACATCCTGTACCGTTTACATTCCAAGACAGATAAAAACTCCTTCCTAGCAGTGAACAACACAATAGAAAAGTACCTCCGGGCCACCCCTTCTCATTCTTACAATCTTTCAATTCTAAAATTCAAACTTTTAGTCAGGCTAGGTAGCGTAGTCGGTATAGCGCTGGTTTTCTGTGTTCGAGGTTGCGTGTTCGATCCCGGCCCAGATCAGTGGCATTTAAGTGTGCTTAAATGCGAGAGGCTCATATCAGTAGATTTACTGGGATGTAAAAGAATTCCTTTAAGGACAAATTATTATTATTATTATTATTACTATTATTATTATTATTATTATTATTATTATTATTATTATTTTATCTTCCCCTGTCTGTCAGCAATTTAACACAAACTCGCTGGGTTGTACCCGAATAAGCATTCTCTTACATTCCAAGACAGATAACAACCCTGTCCTTTTTCTCACTATTTGTGAGCGACACAATAGCCACAATAAGTGCTGATGATCTACTTCTACTGTGAAGCAAACTATGGAAATGTGATTAGTGAATGAAAAACACTAACTTAAAGACGGTATTCATAGACATTTCGCAGCACGCGCTACGAGCGTACTAAGCTAGCCCCGGCTATCCACTGGTTACTAGTACAGAATTCAAATCATATCCTATCGCTAACACTGGTTTATGAATACGAAAAACGCTCATAATCCACGGAAAGCCCGCGCTAAAAATGTCTATGAATACGGCTCTTAGTGTCTTCATTTTGTGTATGCATGTGTACCCTGTAAAATGTGAAATGTGTGGAAGTTTCTTTTAATCCTAGAATTTTGCATTAAATAAATGTTGAATCTTATATTAGTGACATTCTTTAACAAAGAGAGCCTAAATAAAGGAGTTTAAGGGCCGTATTCATAGACATTCTTAGCGCGGGCTTCCGGTGGATGATCAGCGAACTAGCGTTTTTCGTATTCATAAACCAGCGTTAGCGACGTGATATGATATGAATCCTGTACAAGTAACCAATCGATAGCCGGGTATAGTTTAGCACGCTTGTAGCGCGGATTAGCGAAATGTCTATGAATAGCACCCTATGGGTCGATTTCTAAAACAAGGTCTAGACCACGGCCATGGCTTTAAACCGCGTTTGGATTTATAAAACGAGATCTTTTTCATTTTTCTGAGCCACGGCTCGAAACCATGGTCTGAAGTAGACACCACGGCTGGGGCAGGCTTAAAACTACGGCTTCATGTATAAAAGATGGAGGTAGTAGATCAGCTGGATGATTATCAAAGGAAAATTTGTGTCTACGGGTATTAAATCCCCGGATTAGAGTGATGAGAGACAGGAATAATCCTTTGTAACTATATAACGACTATAATGCCTGGCGAATATTTCGATTTTCGAAGAAATCAACGCAAAATTTAGCAAAAATGCTAAATAATAATCTGCAACGAAATGCAAGAGGCGACAGGTTGACAATTTTTTACATCTTCGTGTTGCTTTCAGGGAAGTAAGATATAATATTATATGTTAATTCTACCTTTATGCCTATAGGACGATATATCTTAATTCTTAGTCTTTACAGTAGTTTTGGACATTTCATTTAATACTCGAAAATGATGTGGGCCTACAAGAATATGAAGCAAACGTGATTTTGTCTTATTATTTTAAGTTTTATGCTACTGGGGCTTTCCACATAGTACTAATCTATTATATGTGAAACCAGAACCATACTACATTTTAGTTTCAATTGAAATTTTAATCCAGTTAATATTAGATTATTAATTCTTTAGAACCGGGTTTTCAGGTTGTTTATGTTGGCAGTAGTTATGAACAAACGATAAACTACAACATAAACGCTCGATTTGTGCTAATTATTTGGGCAATATCATTCTGGTACCTAAAAATCCGTTCCCTAGTAATGCTAGTATTTTAAACGCACGTATATTCTGTAAATTAGTAAATATAACAAATTAGTTGAGAACAAAAGAACGTGACTTACTGCAATTCAATAAAAGTATTAATCCCGATGTTCATTTATTTATAATATCGACTGTGCAGAGGAATAAAAATCGATTCTTAGCTGCGTTGCCATAGGCCTATATAAAACCCACGAACCTCGGTTTCTTCTCAAGCCGGGTCTCGACTTCGTTTTAGAAATTGCATAAGGATTCAGACCTCGATTGTGGTTTAAAAGCCGAGGTTTGGAACCACGATTTCGTCCGTGTTTTAGAAATCGACCCTATGAGTCTATTTTAGGCGCCTAAAATGCCACTTTTTAGGGCCTAAAATTCCGCTCTCTAGTTATAACTGAAAATAGGCAATTATACAGGCATTATAAAAGTGCCATACGCTCACCTCAAATTACCTAAAGCGAATGTAAAGCTGAAGATTCTACTTTTTTTTTTAAATAAGGAACAGGATAAGCATTTAAAACGAACTCCTCAGCCTAATGTAGAAACAAACTTACGCAGTCGTGACGTGAAAGGAAATTTGTTTTGGCTGCATCCATATATAGAAGAAAGTGAAATCGAACTGTATGAAACGTTGAGAATACTACAGAATGAAAGTATCGAACTCTCTGTTATTACGTTTCGTCGTTGATTTCGAAGCGTTGCGGAACTGAAACAATTAAGGAGTCATGTAACCGTTATAGCATTGATGTGCTTAATAAATTCGAGCGATAATTTCATTACGTCAGCCCCTGTCAGTCTTAGTCATAATTAGAAACAGCTGTGTGAGAAACGGCTTCGGATTTATTATTAGACCTATTAATAATTCATGATAAAGACTGGTTCACAGCAAACCGGAAACGGAATGACAACGAGAACGGAAATAATGTTAAAATAAATTGATTTAAATGTGAGCATTCACAATAGTTAATTGTGAATGCTCACATTTAAATACATTAAGGCTGCTTTAACAATATTTCCGCTCTCGTTCTCGTTGTCGTTTCCGTTTTCGGTTCATTGTGAACCAGTCTTAACTCTCGGAAGCGTTAGGACAGCTTATAGCATTCAGGCGTTTTTGATCGAAATTATGACAAAATGGTTCGATGACACATTCTACAATGACTTAAACTTTCCAAATGTTTTAGGAGAAGAGTATGCAAACGCAGTCTCTAGGTCTATATTTATTTCCTTTGGATATTAAATGAATCAGTAAATAGTACCATGCATGATATTCCTAGACTATTTCTTGAACATTTATTAACATATTATTTTTTTCATCATGAGTAGTTTAAATCGTTTAGTGCCTAAACCACACGGTCTATTCTTATTCAGATTATGAATGAATAGATCCTTCCGTCGCGTCATTTTCTGAAGATTTTTATTGTTCTATTTCTGGGTCGTTTAAAATTTAAGAGCTTCTGTAAGATTCTGCCTGGAGTAATTCTTCTTAAGTGATCAGCTATTTGCTTCTGTATGTGTTGATGCCGGCAACATTTTTAGTTTTCAATTTTCCGCGAATTTAATTATGTTGCTGATGATGATTTAGTGGCGTATGTCCTGTTAACCCTTAAATTCGCAAAGTATCCCATAAGATACAACAGGTTAATAGACTGTATGCTGTAATTTTAATAGAACAATAGAAAAACATTGGTAGGAAAATTAAAATTTCACAATACTATACTTACAACATATGAAGTATGGACATTGCGATAGTTGTTTTCTTTACAGTCCGACACGGTTTAATAAACTGTGTGAGAAATGAAGTTTTGCCAATTTAAGCAAATACCTTTCTATAAAATAAATATAAAATTTAAATTTAAAATAAAATATTGTTAATCTTGTTAATATTGTCAATATTGTTAGGTGCTGTTACCGCTCGGTACCCCTTTTTCAAGGGCAGCTATCCTTTTTCGATTATTCTCTCTAATACCGGACAGCTAGCAGTTCTGCGCGCGAACGACGCTGGTGCTGCTACCTAGGCGGCCGGTGTGGAGATACTCGCGAAACAAGCTGTAATCAACTGAAATGTATATTGTTGCTGGGCTAGTTAATAGTTTTATTAATTAGTGCTGTGTTAAAATGTCAGGGTGTATATAGTGTGCTGTTTATAATTGCTACAATTACAGCATTACAAATTGCTTCAAATCGTACTTTCGATTTCCGAGAGTTCATAAAATGTGAGTCAAAAAAGTTCTTTATTAGGCCTAATGCCTTTGTCTCTGTGTTGATAGAACAATAAAAATTAGCTTTTTTATTTAGGTCTAATAAATGAATAAAAGTTAACTGTATTGGAAATTTTAAGGTTTTAGAAAATTAAGTTTTATTGTTGTCCACATGCCCTTACTAATTATTACAAGCATCAGATTACTACCATTTTTATCTTTGCAGTTGTCAGCAATGGGTATATAAAGCGTTATTGTAAATTCATCGGAATTAATTTTGTCTCACTAAAGCAAAGAAAAAATACGTAACAATTAATTACGGAAAATAATATGAAGCATGCAATATTTCTCATAATATGCAGCTTTGATATAAAATAATGTTATATTAAATATTCTTCAACATTTCTTAAGTGTCTCATATATTATTCCACATTAGTAACTCACGTTTTAAACAATCGTCCGATTTCCGCTATGTTAATATTTGTATTTGTGGACGTAATTCCACGCCGCTCCGCTAGATGTCAAGTCCGCGATATTTCGCACTCATGTCAATGCTGCAAGGTATTTGATTTAAGGGTTAAAGGCCTTAAAAACCTCATCTCTAATGCTTATATTGATCTTGATTATATGTTCTAAGTTACGTGTCTACATCTCTGAGCCATACAGAACGCTTATGTTTTGTTAAATATTAATGTGGTTTCTGGGCTCACGTTTGTTTTCATTACGAGTTATTGAAATTTGGCTATTTTATTTTCCGTGTCTTTCGAGATGTGGGAGAAATATTTTAACCAAGATTATCGCAAGAATTAACTTGTTCTGTAATTTTATTATTTATAGGAATTTTGTTTCTACGAGCTTTTGCTTCCCAGAAAGCCATTACTTTTGTTTTATTTGTAGGTTGTGTTGATTTGAGATAATCCAAAGTTTGTAACCTTTAGTAGATAATCTTCCATGTAGTCTAGTAAAATCTAGTCATTTTTCTAGACGTTTAACTGTTATTCAGTTAGATGTACATTTTTTATTTTAACATCTCTTCAATAATATATCCTTTTAAGCCGTTTCCTTTTTCACTATTGTAAGGATTGTAAACCAATACTACCCAGCCACAACTTTATTGTGCTTCGTTGTCGTATGCATAGCATGACTCAAGGACACCGAATAGGCCACCAGCAGAGCTCAGGCGATAGCGCGTTTGCCTGCTGATCCGGAGTTGCGTTCGGAAATGGATTCGGTAATCGGTATCCACTTGGGCTGATTACCTATTTGAGTTCCCCCCTCCCGAGGTTATCCTCAACTGTAAGGCGAATGTCAGTTAATCTGTGGCGAATTCTCGGCCTCATCTCGCCAAATACCATCTCGCTATCAACAATGCCATCGACGCGACTCTAAATAACCTAATATCGTTGTTAAATTACCGAATAAAAAACATACCGGTATTCCGCATAAGACAATATAATAGAAAAACAAGACAAAACAAGGAACACTTCCTAGTTCATGTGGAAGGGAGAAAATTTTAAACTTCTCTGTAGGGAATGGAACCTAAGTTTACTGGATCTGCATATCATGCACAAATTTAAACATAAAGCTATCCGTTAAAGCCTTGGGTTTTCTGAACTGACGCATGCGACGTGCGAGGTGCGCGGCCCGCCTCGCACAAATCCGAACTACACGAGAGATAGTGACTGGTTTCTGTAACTGCGAAGTGCGCAGACCTCGCATCTCGCAGCCATAGAAACCACTCACTATCTCTCGTGTAGTCCGGATTTGTGCGAGGCGGGCCTCGCACCTCGCACGTCGCATGCGTCGGTTCAGAAAAACCAAGCCTTTACTCCCGGTTGAGGCACGCGTGAGAGACGGAAGTAGAGCTGTCGTGATTGTTTTTTTTTTTTGCCTATTTACTAAAGAAGATGATGTGATCAGTGCCACGTTCCGACCGCATTTACTCCCTCTAAAGATCAAGCACTCTTATTCTATAGAAGATTGAATATAGTTAAAACTACACCTGGACTCGATCGTGTTGCACATATATGGGAGTGAACTTCAGCTGAGAGTCGCCTTCTCTCTCTGTCCGTTAGAATGCTTTCACGTTCTTACAACATTTTTCTTTTCGTAAGCTACTGCTACAAGAGTATTTTATAACACATCTGTTGACTGAGAAGTTAGCATTCCTATGGCAAATGCGTTCGAATTGCATTCCTAACGCTACTTGCAAATAAATGCGTAGATATTATAATATAATCCTGAAATTATTTGAATTCTTGCCATTATTTTAAGAATAAAGAAGCGAAAACAAAAAACTCGTATTCATTACTTTGATGTACAGGGATGAGTTAAATGTATCAATTAAGCTTGATATTTTAAAGTAACTCGTACTTTCTAACATCATGTCAATATATTTATTATTTTCTTTACGTATATACCTACCAAGAAATTATAATACCGCAGAGGGCTATATATTCAGAGATAAATTTACTAGCAACATCACGAGTTGTAATTATTCAAAATATTTCACTAATATAATATTAATAAGCTAGGTATACAAATAAGATTGTTTTTTAAATTAACAAATTAAGTTCAATAAACTTTCACAACCTATGACGTGAATATGTTAGTAGAAAATCAACAAACGATTAGGGAAAACACGGGAATTTTACTTGAAGCAAGTAAAGAGATAGGTTTGGAAGTAAATCCCGAAAAGACAAAGTATATGATTATGTCTCGTGACGAGAATATTGTACAAAATGGAAATATAAAAATTGGAAATTTATCTTTTGAAGAGGTGGAGAAGTTCAAATATCTGGGAGCAACAGTAACAAATGTAAATGATACTCGGGAGGAAATTAAACGCAGAATAAATATGGGAAATGCCTGTTATTATTAGGTTAAGAAACTTTTGTCATCCAGTTTGCTGTCGAAAAATCTGAAAGTTAGAATTTATAAAACAGTTATATTACCAGTTGTTCTGTATGGTTGTGAAACTTGGACTCTCACTTTGAGAGAGGAACAGAGATTAAGGGTGTTTGAGAATAAGGTGCTTAGGAAAATATTTGGGGCTAAAAGGGATGAATTTACAGGAGAGTGGAGAAAGTTACACAACACAGAACTGCACGTATTGTATTCTTCACCTGACATAATTAGGAACATTAAATCCAGACGTTTGAGATCGGCAGGGCATGTAGCACGTATGGACGAATCCAGAAATGCATATAGAGTGTTAGTTGGAAGGGCGGAGGGAAAAAAAACCTTTAGGGAGGCCGAGGCGTAGATGGGAAGATAATATTAAAATGGATTTGAGGGAGTTGGGATATGATGATAGAGACTGGATTAATCTTGCTCAGAATAGGGACCAATGGCGGGCTTATGTGAGGGCGGCAATGAACCTCCGGGTTCCTTAAAAGCCAGTAAGTAAGTAAATAAACGTTCACAACTTTTCTTTACATCTAATACACTGCAAAAAAAAAAAAAACCGCAACACTTGAATAAATTTGAAATATCAAAGTACGATTAATGGAAATGCAATGCAAAACTCCAAAATAAAGTTGCACATCAAATAAATATTTTGAAAGGCAGTGAAACACAATTTGCATCTGTACAGTTTGAGTTGACATTTTAAACAGCAACAGTTAATTCATTCCTTAACGTTTATAGTCCACCGGGTTCTCCAATTAATTACTCTCTTGTTCTTGTTGACTCTTCGTAAAGAGCTTTAAGCTGAATACGCAATTTGTCAGGAGTTTGTTTAGCCTGACAGCCCTTCGCACCACTCGCTCAAATGGGCGAGGCTTTTGACGTTTAATTTAGCGAATAGGCTGCTGAAATTCTTTTGGTATCGCATCACCAGCTCCTTTTTTATGTGTAGAGGTACCATACGAAATAGGACTTCAATTTTTTTTCTGAATGATACGAACAGTTTTAATACATTATTATTATTATTATTATTATTATTATTATTATTATTATTATTATTATTATTATTATTATTTTCATTATTATTACTTTAATAATAATAATAATAATAATAATAATAATAATGGTTTATTTTAACTGGCAGAGTTAAGGCCATTCGGCCTTCTCTTCCACTCAACCAGTGCGATACAAACATACAAAATTACTATATTGCTAAGGAGCAAAACATAATTAATACGATACAATACAATACAATATAATACAATACAATACATAACAATTCTTTTACCTTCCCAACACTCCAATGAAATAATTATGTACTAATAATATTAATAATAATAATCATACCTAAATATAATTAAATCATTAAATTCGATTATGATTATAATTACAACTTCAATTTGTCTGCGTCAGTAAGAAATTGTTTAGCTTTGTCTTGAAAGTAGTTATTGTCTGGCAGCCCCTAATCTTCTGAGGTAGAGAATTCCATTCACGAGGGACGGAGACAGTGAAAGAGGATGAATAGTGGGATGTTCTATGGGGAGGAATTGCTAGGATTTGGCTCTCTTGTGACCTGGTGTTTAGATTGTGATTGCAGGATAAGTAGTTAAACCGGGAACGAAGATAATTTGGAGTAGAAGTGTGGAGAACTCGAAACAGAAGAGAAAGCGAATGAAGTGATCTACGGTTATTGAGTCGCAGCCAGGATAAATATCTGAACTAAGGTGTCATATGGTCAAATTTGCGAGCATTGCTGATGAATCTGACACACATATTGTGCACACGCTGTAGCTTGTTCGAAAGTTCAGTTGTCAAATCTGTAAGTATTACGTCGCAATAGTCAAACAGTGGTAATACGAGGGTTTGCACTAAAGTCTGTTTTAATTTTGGCGGGAGGAAGTTTCTGAACGGGTTAAGAGAATGCATACTTGAAGCAAGTAAAACGATAGGTTTGGAAGTAAATCTCGAAACGACATAGTATATGATTATGTGTCGCGACCGGATTATTGTACGAAGTAGAAATATAAAAACTGGAGATTTATCCTTCGAAGAGGTGGAAAAATTAAAATATCTTGGAGCAACAGTCACAAATATAAATGACACTCGCGAGGAAATTAAACGCAGAATAAATATGGGAAATGCCTGTTATTATTCGGTTCAGAAGCTTTTGTCATCTAGTCTGCTGTCAAAAACGCTGAAAGTTATAATTTATAAAACAGTTACATTACCGGTTGTTCTGTATGGTTGTGAAATTTGGACTCTAACTTTGAGAGAGGAACAGAGATTAAGGGTGTTTGAGAATACGGTTCTCTGGAAAATATTTGGGGCTAAGAGGGATGAAGTTACAGGACAATGGAGAAAGTTACACAACGCAGAACTGCACGCATTGTATTCTTCACCTGACATAATTAGGAACATTAAATCCAGACGTTTGAGATGGGCAGGGCATGTAGCACGTATGGGCGAATCAAGAAATGCATATAGAGTGTTAGTTGGGAGACCGGAGGGAAAAAGACCTTTGGGGAGGCCGAAACGTAGAGGGGAAGATGATATTAAAATGGATTTGAGGGAGGTGGGATATGATGATAGAGACTGGATTAATCTTGCTCAGGATAGGGACCAATGGCGAGCTTATGTGAGGGCGGCAATGAACCTCCGGTTTCCTTAAAAGCCAGTAAGTAAGTAAGTAAGTAAGTAAGTAAGTAAGTAAGTATTTCAGATATGTCTAAGTCTATCCCAAAATTCACTGATGTAAGTCAACCCATTCTGGAATAATTAATTTTTTTCCTACAAAATATGTAATTTTTCAGTAAGTCTCATACTTACTTACTTACGGCTTTTAAGGAACCAGGAGATTCATTGCCGCCCTCACATGAGGCCGCCATCGGTGCCTATCCTGTGCAACATTAATCCAGTCTCTATCATCATACCCCACCTCCCTCAAATCCATTTTAATATTATACTCCCATCTACGTCCCGGTATCCCCAAACGTCTTTTTCCCTCCGGCCCCCCAGCTAACACACTATATGCATTTCTGGATTCACCCATACGTGCTATATGCTCTTCCCATCTCAAACGCCTGGATTTAATGTTCCTAATTATGTCAGGTGAAGAATACAATGCGTGCAATTCTGCGTTGTGTAACTTTCTCCATTCTCTGTAACTTCATCCCTCATCAAAATATTTTCCTAAGAACCTTATTCCCAAACACCCTTAATCTCTGTTCCACTCTCAAAGTGAGAGTCCAAGTTTCACAACCATACAGAACAACCGGTAATATAACTGTTTTATAAATTCTAACTTTCAGATTTTTTGGCATCAGACTGGATGACAAAAGCGTCTCAACCGAATAATAACAGGCATTTCCCATATTTATTCTGCGTTTAATTTCCTCCTGAGTGTCATTTATATTTGTTACTGTTGCTCCAAGATATTTGAATTTTTCCACCTCTTCGAAGGATAAATCTCCGATTTTTATATTTCCATTTCGTACAATATTCTGGTCATGAGACATAATCATATACTTTCAGTATGTCTCATTACAGAAAAATCGTTATGTGATCCACAGTTTGGAAGATACACAGTTTGGAAGATAGACAGATTGGATTTGCAGTAAAAACTTCTTTTCAGAGGCATTTCGTCCCTGTTTAAATATCAGGAGATTTCACATAAGTATGATAGGTGTGAAACATCATTTATGGAGGGGTGTCCTTAAACTTTTGGTAGGGACTGTATTTAAATTTCATCATCACCACCACCACCACCACCACCATCATCATCATCATCATCATCATCATCATCATCATCATCATGAATAGATATACATCTTCCTGTGTCCAAAGTTTATTGCACTTTCATTTTCTTCTTCCATTCTGTTCTGTCTTCCCAGTCCATTCTCATCCATCTTCTAATATTATCCATTCAAGTGCTTCTGGGACGACCTCTCCTCCCTCTTTCAGATTGTATCCAGTCTTGAATCTTCCTCGGTAACTGGTGATATGATATTCGTTGAAATTTCTTCATCAGTCACGAATTACATCGTATTTAATCGTCATCCATTATTTTCAAAGTTCTTCCCTGTTACTTCTAATGCTTTGGCTTACAGTCTCTTATTTTTGAATTTCTGTTCTTCATTTCCAGCATATTTTGAATACAATATATATATTTTTTTATTTCATTTATCGCAGTGAGTGGTTCTAGTTCCAATGCCTCTAAACTTCCCTCATTTCTGTTGTCATCTGAAAAATATATTTTCATCTGATTTTAGTTTTTGGTGTCTTTTGAGACTCAAAAAACAATCATTATAACGATCAGCATACATCTCTAGTTTGAGCTCAGGTTCCTTGGATCTAGTTCTATAGGCAAGTACGGTAACTACGGTAGTAAACCGCCGAGAACGATTACAATAATATTACAATTTTGGTGTGATTGATTTTGTAATCCTGTTGATTGTCAGTTAGATTAATGGCTTCGAGTTCTAGATAGAATTGCAATTTAGTACAAGCAGAAACTACATAAATTGTGAAGGCGTACAGAAAATACGAGCGCTGACATTGTTTTCATCCTCTGTCCTCTTTAATGAAAAACGAGGACGAGGCATTAGACGAGGGTGGACGTTGGCGTCATGCCGTGTTTTAAATTTCTCTAGGGAGCGAAGTGTGATAATTTATACAGGTTTTGTGTATATGTCATTACTGCATTGCCAGTGTCTTGCCGCCAGGTGCGTGCACCGAATATAATGGTTTAATAATATGGCTGTCGTCTGCAGAGCTTCAGAATTTGGCTGATTTCAGGCGAGGTCTCTGCAGTCTTGGGTCCAGTTGATAGCTACTGCCTGAGTTCGTACTCATTGTTAACCTTCATTATTCTCCATTAACATGAAATATTCATTCTCTCTGTTTATTTAATGGAGAATGATAAAATGTAAATTAGAAAGATTACATTTTTAATGACAGATAAGGAATCGCATATTATTAAAATATTCATTTTATCTTTTACTTCAGATTCTTTGAGGCAAGAAGTGAAAGCCATCTAGTTAGTTGGCAATATTTATATCCGCCGTCAAATAGTGTTATTATTATTATTATTATTATTATTATTATTATTATTATTATTATTATTTTAAAACTACCTATTCTGTACGAATTACGGATAACTCTATTAAAGTTTAAGGCTGTTATAAGTTTATGACTAATGAACGAATTTCTAGTTTCGTGCCTATTTGTTTGGTACGTCCTAGACGTGTGCAACGAGCCTATAGGCCTAATGGTAGTAATTAAGACGCGAGTATGTTTATGAAACGAGCGCAAGCGAGTTTCTTAATTTTCATACGAGCGTCTTAATTACCATTATAGTCAAGTTTCATACGACTTTTTATGCTCGACCATATTTCTAACTTGAAATTGTTCATAAGTATTCATGTTATTCTTATCTGACTGAGGAGCGGAACTGATCTTGTGCAATACCTCGTAAATTGAGAGATGTGCGCAGACGCGAAAGTATTGATTTTTTCCGAGAAACAAATGTCGACATTGACCTTGATATAATCTAGAGAGTAAAATAAACATTAATCTTGATATAACCTTGAAATTGAATTATACATTGAAAAACGAGAAGACAAATTGAATTTATTTGAATATTATTTACAATTAACGCTAATTATTATAGTAACAGAACTGACTTTATTTCAAATATAGGTGATTTATTGCGCAATTGGTGAAATGAATTTGCGGTAATGTGCTTTGTGAAAGGCTGGAAGATGACGGTGAATTGATGTTAATTTGTGTGTTGTTTTTTTCGACTGAGTTTAATATTGGATTTGAGATTTCAATTTTATTTTGCATCGATTCTTCAACATAACCTTCTGCGATAGTATTGGATTTTCAGCCTCCGTGGCATATCCGAGAATAATCGATACTTGCGCTTTCATATTGCTACAATGGTATTTTCTGATTGGTGGAACACCTGAACTTTAATGAATAGGTGTACTTTAATGATGTCCATTAAAGGGCTGCTACCAGGTGTATAATTACTACATTTCGGCATGGTCGAGCATGAAGATATATGTCTACATTTCATGTACGCAGGATTCCCTATTAAAATTCTCTAGAACCTAAACGGTCAAAATGAACCATGAAGTCCTATAAATGCCTAAAAACTATGTTCGTGCCTAAAGTATATTGCTTATATTTAAAACAAAAATACCGATACTAAAAATGCAAGAATGTTACAAAAAACTAAAAAAAAATGTTGTTTGCAAAAAAAAATCTAACAAACGCTGGTCTGGAAAGTTTCTCCGATCCCAGGCGGCAGACTTATACGACATAGGGATAGAAAAGCTCAACAATTGCTGTATCTGTTCAAATAAATTTTTTTCATGAAATTGTGTTTTCTTTCTGTGAACGGCACTAGGAAACTAAAATTTCTGGATGGCCCTCGTAATTGCGCTCAAGTGGCCAAAATTTGTATAAGCACTTCTTTTGGCATTATTAACATGGTGGAAGAAAAAAATAACTTTTTTATCTGCCCCCATGAGAATGTTCGCTTGTAAGTCAGTGGTGTTCAATCTATGGTACGCGTACCTCCGTGTGTTGTCTCGAGGGTATGCAATACGAATCCCACTGCTTACATATGTAAAAATTTTGGCATATTTATTTTACTATACTTGTTGATATTGCAGTTTACATATTTTCTTACAGTATCAACTCTTATTTTTCTTTGCTACAGTACCATTTAATTAATTCATTACTAATATTATTGCATCAATAACTGCTGTGTGTAATAATAATAATAATAATAATAATAATAGCCTAATAATAATATAAAAATAATAAAGAATAAAGAATAATCTTGTTTTGTTATTTTCTTATATATTTTAAATATATAAAAAAAATGTATTTTGGAGGTACGCCAGCAAGAAAGATTGAATATTACTGGGCTAAGCATTAGCATTCAGAAATAGGAGAAAATGTACCGAGTTATTGCCGGAAGAAAAGCATCGCGGTGTCCTCAGAGGTCACCGAGTCACCTCCTCTTTGACCTACGTGTGTGTGACATAGCGGCCTGGCTTCCGCCGTCACAGTCCTGTAGGTCAGTAGGGTAAGCGCGGGACGTGTTGACCGACTCTGTTGAACGTGGGCTCTTAGAGGGCAGAGACTATTTTGTTTGGGCTTTATTCGGACCCTCGGTGCATGCTTACGAGAGTGGAGCAAGAGAGCATTTTGGTGAAAGTTGAAACGCAGACGCTTGAGAGCGACGAAACGTAAACATCCACAGCAAGTTTTTCTGTAACTCTCGACCTTGAAAAGACCACTACACTGTGTCTTGAGGTCACTAGACTTCCAAGTGTTGTTCTTCACCTCTTTTATCGCCGACAGTGCTCGAAATGGACGTCGTTACTCGTGTTAAAATGTTTATTTGCTTATAGTCCAGTTTTCCACCCGAAGCTGTCGAAGTTATACATTTGAACAACTCCTGACATCCACCCATAATTTTGATACACAGTTGTATACTTTGTAATTTCATACCTGTGTAGTTTTTTAGTTCATGTTATGTAATTAGATATATACAGGAAAGTTCGTAATCTTTATTTTTAATGCTGTCCCACGCTGTAGCGTCGTAGTCTAAGGCGTCGTGTCTTGGACTAACATAACGGAATATGCACTGATTAGAGTTCTCACGAGAGAAGAATTCGATTATGTTTGGGTAAAGGGAGATAATCATAAAAATTAATTTTGAGATTAATGAAAATGTAACTAAAGGTACTCGTCCACGATGCTAGTTATCACATCGATTTTACACACGTGGCCAGAATAGCACGCTATTTGCAATTTTTTGTATAGCGCTAGAAGCTCTCAGAAAGATCTTGCAGCACGTGCTTACATGTTCCTATGAAATTCGCGCTAGATTCTCTGGCGCAAGAGCGTTCTACTTGACCTTATAGCGCTGACAGTCATAGTGCAGCCTTACTCGTTCTCGTGTCCATTGTAATTATTTTTCCATTTTGACCTTAAACAAATAAAGTGAAAATGTGAGACAAAATGTTGAATAAAATAATAAATATTCAGCCAGCCTCATGGTTTAGTGGTCAGAGCTTTTGGCTCCGGGTTCGATTCCCGGTTAGAGTACAGGAATTTTTCCTTAAAGGGGATTATTCCTGTGTTCGTCCATGGTCTGGAATTTAGATGAAGTTTAGTTAGAGCACAGGAATTTTTCCTTAAAGGTGATTATTCCTGTGTTCGTCCATGTTCTGGAATTTAGATTAAGTTTAGATTTAAGACCTCTCCTGGCACCACATTATCATAATCATCCTATCACATCATCGGGGTAATGTAACTCCGCCTTCCAGGCGCCCCAACCTCAGGAGTGGGCTACAATTAACCCACGGCCAGGAGAGAAGACCAGAAATGTCGAAAAGACAACCTGGTGGCATTGGATTTTTTATATATATATATATATATATATATATATATATATATATATATATATATTCTTGATTATACTGTATGCCAATTCACATTATCAAAAGCATTCCTACATATTATATATCAACCTCAAAATGTTTAATATTAATGTGTTAGTGCAGAGCGATTAGTGTTAGCTTGAGTGATCTACAGGTACCTGTCTCATCCTACTCATGCAATTGCACGCATCATAGAAAATATTATCCCTCCCATTGAGGGTTAAACGCGCTGTAGCGCTCAGAGAGAGGCTAAACGCCCGGACCTGGGAATGTGTTGATGTAAATCATAAAGTAATATGATATATAACATGGGCCATAATTCGACAGATATTTGTTTCCGGACACATGTTTATAGGAACTTTTTTCTAGTTCAGAACTATACTATCTTCTATATAAATATGCGACACTTTTTAAGCACCACAATAAATGAAGATTTAGGTCCTACATTATATAAATAATACATATATATATATATATATATATATTATCATTTATATCAATACTTAATATATTTCTTCTACAGTTTTTCTTCAATAAACACAATGGAATATCTAGCACCGAACAGAAGACTTGCTGTGCCAGCTGCAATATTATCTAACTTGATCATGCCAGAAGGAGGTAGCGCCAGTCTTTCCTTAACGCTATGTACACGGCGCAAGGATCGTATTGCAAGCCAGAAGTCATTTATGCGCCTTTTCCTCATAGCCTCTGGAATCTAGCAGCTCGTTGTGCAGTTTACACGGTGCAATAGTGAACTTGCGCTAGAAATTCATTGCAATGGACAGAAATCTAGCTCCGTGGACAAGTACCTTTAGAACCCTTATTGCATATAATTTTCTACACAAATAAAACCCATCAAATACTAGTATTTTTTTTTTGCGCACGCACTTCTAGAATTTGACTTGTGAATTCACCTAGGGAACAAAACTCTATTTGCACAAAAAATGACTCGACTCCTTTCACCCGAATACCATGGAAATTGTTGTTAGCGTAACAGATAAATTGTGTAGGATTAAAAATTAATCTTTACGTAGATTCTTCGGCCAACAATGTATATACTGTGGAATCCCGGCCACCAAGTCACTCAGTTGAGTGCTCTTCTTGTATAATGACATTTGACTTAATACAAGAGTAATATTATGTCAACATATATGTCGAATATGGAGTAAGACCACAAAGAGAAAACACTAGAGGAGAGGGATTCGATCTGGTGCTGTGGATTGAACTTCGGCGTAGCTCAGTGGTTAGAGCGCTTGGTAAGTAGAACCAAGGACTCGGGTTCGATCACCGACGCCGGAGCGAATTTTTCTCCTCAAATAACAATTGTTACCATAACAGATAAATTCTGAAGAATAAAAAATTAATCTTTACGGGCCGTATTCATAGACATTTCGCAGCATGCGCTACGAGCGTACTAAGCTACTCCCGGCTATCCACTGGTTACTTGTACAGAATTCAAATCATATCCTATCGCTAACACTGGATTATGAATACGAAAAACGCTGATCATCCACCGGAAACGCGCGCTAAAAATGTCTATGAATACGGCCCTACGGTATTCCCAGCTTTTCTTCCATACCTTTAAAAACCAGCGGCATGAGTCGTGTTTGAAACAGCGAATCAATTCAATGGCAAACTTGGTCCGTTTTTTTCATTATGCGGTGTACGAATTAATTTCTAACTACATTAATTATTAACGTGACATGGAAGTTAATTTTCAAGAACAATGATAAAGATAAATTTATTTCAAATGAACTGGAAGTATTAAGAAGTTAGAAAGGTTTTTGAAACTAAATAAATAAGAGAAGCAATTTTTTTTATTTAATATGGGAAAATATTCAGTTTGGAAACTAATAGAGCACTTCCAAAGAAGAAACAATGACAGGATGCTCCAGAACGTGTGAAAACACCATCAAATGGAAAGAGGAGTATAGCACAGACAGACGAAGAAGATATTGTGTGAGTGCATGAGATCGGAACGTCAGTGATGAGCGAATGGTTGGATGAATAACATTTACTGCAACTTTGTGCAGGGAGCCTTTAATTTAATCAGTAGCTTTGTATTTCCGTTGAAACAGACAAATGGACGAAAAAACTAAAAGCACTAGAACTTCAATCCTTTACAGTCTCATGTATTGATTTTACCAGGTTAGAGTCGTGTCTGTGCATTTCCCGGCTATAAGAATAATAAAAAAATAAAGTAAAATGAAGTTGGATTAATGAAGAATCCTATTATTATTATTATTATTATTATTATTATTATTATTATTATTATTATTATTAACTTGTACTTGCTATTTGGGAAAAAGGAAATTGTACTAGAACAATGGAAGAAGTCCATAATTGTACCTATTTTCAAGAAGGGGGACAAGATTAACTGTGGTAACTTTCGAGGAATATCACTCTTATTGGCGTCGTACAAAATTTTGTCCGTACGTAGATGAAATTATTGGGGATCATCAGTGTGGCTTTAGGCGTAATAGATCGACTATTGATCAGATTTTTTGTATTCGACACATATTGAAAAAAAAATGGGAGTATAAGGGTACAGTGCATCAGTTATTCATAGATTTCAAAAAGGCATATGACTTAGTTACGAGGGAAGTATTATATGATATTCTTATTGAATTTGGTATTCCCAAGAAACTAGTTCGATTAATTAAAATGTGTTTCAGTGAAACTTACAGCAGAGTCCGTATAGCCCAGTTTTTATCTGATGTTTTTTTTTTCAATCCACTGCGGGCTAAAGCAAAGAGATGCACTATCACCTTTACTTTTTAACTTTGTTCTAGAATATGCCATTAGGAAAGTTCAGGATAACATACAGGGTTTGGAATTGAATGGGTTACATCAGCTTCTTGTCTATTCGGATGACGTGAATATGTTAGGAGAAAATCCACAAATGATTAGGGAAAACACGGGAATTTTACTTGAAGCAAGTAAAGGATTAGGTTTGGAAGTAAATCCCGAAAAGACCAAGTATATGATTATGTCTTAAGATCAGAATATTGTACGAAATGGAAACATAAAAATTGGAGATTTATCTTTCGAAGTGGTGGAAAAATTCAAATCTTGGAGCAACAGTGACAAATATAAATGACACTCGGGAGGAAATTAAATGCAGAATAAATATCGGAAATGTGTGTTATTATTCGGTTGATAAGCTTTTGTCATCTAGTCTGCTGTCAAAAAATCTGAAAGTTAGAATTTATAAAACAGTTATATTACCGGTTGTTCTGTATGGTTGTAAAACTTGGACTCTCACTTTAAGAGAGGAACAGAGATTAAGAGTGTTTGAGAATAAAGTTCTGAGGAAAATATTTGGGGCTAAGAGGGGTGAAGTTATAGGAGAATGGAGAAAGTTACACAACGCAGAACTGCACGCATTGTATTCTTCAACTGACATAATTAGGAACATTAAATCCAGACGTTTGAGATGTGCAGGGCATGTAGCACGTATGGGCGAATCCAGAAATGCATATAGAGTGTTAGTTGGGAGACCGGAGGGAAAAAGACCTTTGGTAAGGCCGAGATGTAGATGGGAGGATAATATTAAAATGGATTTGAGGGAGGTGGGATATGATGATAGAGACTGGATTAGTCTTGCACAGGATAGGGACCGATGGCGAGCTTATGTGAGGGCGGCAATGAACCTTCGGGTTCCTTAAAAGCCATTTGTAAGTAAGTAAGTTGTATTATTATTATTATTATTATTATCATCATCATCATCAATTTTCACGTTATCGTACTACAAAAATATCCTGGCGAATGGACACGTTACTGTGTATTGTCACTGAACAGGAGCCTCTGCGTAGAATGGGAAACTCAGAGTGAGAACATTTGAATGGCTTTAATCTTGAATCGATTCGAAGCGTCGGTGCTCTATCGGTCATTTCATGGCTGAGTGCATCTGACGTTGATAGCCTGTCGGCAACTCATCCCTACTGTTAAACGATGTAAAAATTATTCTTATTAGAATGTCACAAATGCGATATTGCATTATTCATCGAGTCTTGTCAGCATTAAGTTTTTTTCAGTAGTAAGCTTTTTCTGTTGAGAGCTTTGTCTGGCCCCCAAAATCCTATAGAAACAAATGACAACTAGGACCGAATAAAATCTTGCCTCGCCGGGCCGATAATAATTTAGTTCTGTGTGCTTTATGGATTTGCCAACTAGAACTGAAATTTACGATAGTGGATTTTCAGCATATGATGTCCCAAAGACTCAAATACGTCATTGGGAATTATGGACTTTTTTTAACGATATACAGGGCGGGTTAAAAGTCGCTTTCCCCAAACACTTCCTTACATCTTAATTACATTCAATTTACATTTGGTTACACATTCCTGTACAGATTTTGTTCAAAATGAAGGCCCTGTTTCTCGATAAACAATGTGTTCCTACTGTGCTTCCACCAACGTTGTAGCACAAAAACACGTTTTTCTGTGGTTAATTTGCGATTCATTGCAAGAAAGTAGCAGTTATTGCACAGAGACGCAACTCAACAAAACAAAACAAAAACAAGACACATCGGAAAAACAGTTGACGCACGAACATTGTTATCAACCCACCACTTATTACACAAGCTGTTCGTTTATTCAAATTATGACATTGTATATCTGTACAAGTATGAAACCGAAGCGCATGTTGGGGAAAGCGACTTTTGATCCATCTTGTGTAATAAAATAGTAGAGACTATATAGTATATAGCATACCACCACAACCACCATTACCGTCGTTGTCGTCGTCGTCATCATCATCATCATCATCATCATCATCATCATCTTCGTTTCAAGATGAATGTCATGAACCTCCAGGTCTCGTAATAATTCTTCCTAATGTTTCCAAAGATTACGCACGAGTAGGTGAAAGCGTCAGTCGCCGAATAAGAAATTTCAGATAAGATAGCTAAGAATGTTAACCCTGAAGGAAACATTGATCCTGGGATGGATATTGCTGGTGAGGTTAGATACCCCAGCCTATGAGTAGTTTGGAAGATTTTAAACATGTTTTGTGTTTATTATTATTTGAATGTACTCTTCTGTCCCCACAATAGTACTATTTTATTAAAACACTAGCCGTACCCGTGCGCTCCGCTGCACCCGTTAGAAATAAATATAAAGTAATTACATAATTAAAATAGGACATTTGATCCAGGGAACATTCGTGTTTGATAGAAGGATAAATCGTTTATTATGTTACTTAATTTAAATTGTATTAAAAAAATTGAAATGCTATCATTTTGATCCAGAGAGCACTCATTTGGTCATAAAAATTATTTTAGGAAATACAGGAAACGAATGTACAGAATAGCCTATCAAGTTTTTTGTGCATAAGAAGCTATTTTAATCTTACCTGTCCTCGATTCACTCAGAAGCTACTGTAATAACATTATACCACAGTCTACTATATACAGTTGCGAAGCTCAATATGTAGTAAAAATGCAAACATGGGTAGTTGCCCACCACTAGGATCGCTACTATCGCCTCATCATCGCAGATCTCTCTCCTAGCAGCCGACAAAATATGTTACACTTTCGTTGTCGTGTTCTTTTGGAAAAAATTAACACCTTCCTTCCATTATTGAAATATTAAATGCATAAAGTTAATTTATTATTTTAATGAATGCATATTAAATTCCACCATAAACTCGAAGATACCTGCAAGAAATAAGTTAATATAATTTTTGTTTGTGCAAAACGAACTGAAATTTACTATAATAGCTTCACTCCTTCAAGATTATAGCGATAATTAACTATGAAACCAATAAATATTAATTTGCATTTCTCTTTACAACAATAATAATGGAAATATGAATTAATGGAGTAACTTACGTGTACCGGTACTTGTAGTGTATGCTTACGTCGTTAAAGTGGGATGAGGTTAAGCAATAATAATCACACCAGAATTGGAAATAAAACGTGATCAATAAATTTTATTGTAACAGACTTTTTCTACGTCTCTAGTAAAGCAACAAATAAAAATAACAACAAAATTAACAGCTATAATTAAAAACATATCCTTTGAAGAAAAAAGTAGGCCTAAGCAATAATAATCCCACCAGAATTGAAAATAAAATGTGATCAATAAATTTCATTAAAACAAACTTAATTTTTCTACGTCTTTAGTAAAATAACACATAAAAAAATAACAAAATTAATAGCTACAATTAAAAATATATCCTCTGAAAAAAAAGTAGACCTAACCTTTATTTCTCTGGAAATTTAGCAGCCTAAGTGACAGAACTTTAACCGGTATCTAATGTCCTTTCGGTTAGACTGAAACAATTCATTGTGAAATTTAAGGATATAATGTATTCTAACAGTCACAAAGAACTTCAAATTAACAGTTTTGTTTCTGCACAGTTTCTGAATCTTTCGGAAATCGGATAACTCTGGTCTCTTTCTCTTACCGTTGCTACAATTTATAGCACTACAAACGTCTCCTCCTTGTCCCATATTATTATTCCAATTATTATATTTTAGCCATTAACATTTTCATTATAACCACTAACGAACATTTCACAAGCATCAATGTGAAATACGCAACGAGCTAGCACTCGATAGAAATACGACACAGTCCAAAGTCGACCATGGACAGCCTATTGTTTCTAGTTGCTAACCGCTTGGAGCGCTTTATCACGAGATTTGCAAAAAAACACCTCAAGCTTCGCGACTGTATATAGTAGACTGTGATTATACCATTATGTCCATCTAGAGAAACTACACTTTCCAATGATGAATATTAATAATTAATTATACAAATTGGTTAATTTAGCTTCCGATATTACTTCATACAAACACAGAAACATTTTCTGTAGGCTATGTTTCATAGCTTTCGATTGTTGTTGTCCAAGGCCCCTTATAGACGAAGTCATTTGTTTTTTATTTCATTACACTGCCTTAGATGGCGTTGTTATTGTAATTTTGAAACTCATTTATCTCATTAAATATCGGTCCTATCAACATTTTTCATAGAACAAAACTTATCGGAAATTACTTTTGAAGAAACTTTCGTTATGTAATATTTTTCATGAAAATTAATAACAATAGAGATATCTCGATTTATTTAATTCAAGCCCCCTTATAACCCCCCTTTTGAATAAAATATTTTGACTGTCGTATAGCCTAAATTTTAAGTTACAACGAACTTAACTTATATTCAAATTTTCATATAAATCGGTTCAGCCATTATCGCATGAAAAGGTAACAAACATCCAGACAGACAGACATACAAAGAAAAATGTCAAAAAAGCGATTTCCGGTTTCAGGGCGGTTAATTATATATGTTAGGACCAATTATTTTTGGAAAATCGAAAATTACCAGAACAATTTCGGCTACAGATTTATTATTAGTATAGATAAACATGTTTAAGCACACACTGAGATGAAATTTTGTCAGTTTTGTTAAAAAAATCAATTTTTCGTTTTTAACATTAAAATAGGCATATTATATATGGCTCAGAGAACCCCGCCACAATAGGAAATGAACAGAGTTCTATCTCTGTAGCAACTTAGCATTCTTGTAGGCTATCCTATTTTCATTTGCCCACCCATTGATTTATTAGATTGCTGTACACTGATCTCTAACGACAAGTTATGACTTTAAGAATTAAGAATTAGCCACGGAATACCGTGAAAGGCAAGGGCCTTCTGACTATGCAGGGTGACTTGTCAAGCAGTTCTCTGTTAGCCACTCCGGGAATGATGATCACTTTTGTAATGTAATAGCGTGTATAAGATGCTGTCTGGATAACTTACATTGGAATTGAAGGACTATGTGGTATTTCTTTCGTGAAACTTTATAGTGCACGATGCCAAGAAGTTGGCTGCACTTAAAACGTTACAGAGTGTGAAATATTTGCATAATGACGAAGGTTGAAATTTATAACGACGTGCGATTGAACAGCTGTCTGCATTGTTTTTGAAATTGCTACTTAACTTTGCGGTGGTGCTATAAGTGTAATGTTACTGATTATTATTGGCTACATTTCCTTGCACAACGAACAGTCACATGCAGCTGTGACAGGCGTTAATATTATTTTAATACACGTAAGTTTGTTGTTGTAGATTGTTATACAGGGACATCATTTTATTTTTACTTCAATTTTTATTGTACCTGAGTTTTTGAATGTACTTCACTCCCACCCCCCCCCCTCTACTAGTAAACTTCCAACTGTTCTTCTCACAGAACCAAGCGTATACAGTCAAAGTCTCCTTAAGGTCGTAGTAAACACAAACAGTATTGAGTTAGTGAATATAGTCCGTTCTAGAAATATGTTCGCGTTTTCCAGTGACGAAAGAGTTTTCAATATTGAATCATATTTTCGCACAGGTACTGTCGTCCGTTTGCCTACGTCGCATCCCGATTTCCCTCACCCGCAACTGTTTAAAGTAACTTAAATGAATCTAATTAACTGTCACGTGATTTCCCCCCTTTCTACGATCCTCCGACATAACCACTTGGACGGACAGTAGATAGCATGTCTGAGTAATGTTATCTGTGCGGGTCGGACAAAAGTGAAGATTGAATTTACAGTACGTAAGGTACTCTTTTATAGAATATTAGAATTATTTCAAGATGAGTTACCAATTACGAAGGACGAAACTGATAATTGGAATTAGATGCAATAGTCTGTTGTGCGATAATATGCACAAAAGAACTGAAACCTGTATCTAAATGAACAGCCGCCATTTTCAAAAATGTGTTTAAATATCCATATTATGATAATTTTTCAATTTACCTTCATTTTCTATATTGAACGCTAATGTGCTGTAGACAGTATAATATACAGTGCATAATGAATACGTCCGCATGGATAGCCCAATTCGTGAGTAAAAACACTTGCTTTTAATACAGTACTGTATTTTGATTAAACAAAAACCTAATGAAAATTATCAAACTCAGAATTACGATATTTCCTAGTTTACGTAAATGGATGAACTACTTTTCTTCCCTCCTATACCTAGTAAAGTGATTTGTTTGTATTTTACGCCAGTATCATCGAACTCCAATCGTGGAAGGGGGTAGCAAACGGTGTTTCCGGCTATGATCCATTAATCCAAAGGTATAATCAGGTTAATATTAAAAATGTTAGTAAAAATAAAATGATGTCCCTGTATATAGAACTATATAGAATTTGTCTTACTTTTTACGGTTTTGCAATTTCTTTCCTTTTATGTATAATTTTTTGCGACTCATCTCTACGCTAAGGGATATTTCCTTTCATACGCATCAATGGAATTAGTCATCTTTCTAGACTATGTAGATCATCACCATTTAAGCGCTTATAAGATTTTCTTAACTTAAAATTCATTCTAAACATTTCCGTGTCTTTGAAACAATTATAGCCATGCCTTTCACAATGCTCAAAAAGAAAAGATGTTTTCAGAAGTCAATGGGCACGCAAAGGAGCTCTTACAGTTCAAGAAATTCAGGAAGTGTCTTCCAGTTTCTCGTCGCTTTGAGTGTGAAATTGAGATACAACCTGCAAAGACATTGTGCAATTAATAACTTTTTTTTTCTCTTGCATAATAGCAGCTCTAATGTCTTGGAAGGGTGGTTCTCAAGTCGTTACAACTCCATATAACTAACTACTGTAGAAGCGTGACTGATGAGTCTCCGGGCGGAGTCCATCCCCCGTTTCTTCAAGATAAATCTCTGTTGTTAAATCATATATGCAGTTTAAATTGTCACATGCGTTACGTGAAAAAGTTACACTGTATGTATGTATCGGTATAATTCTCAATATTATTATTATTATTATTATTATTATTATTATTATTATTATTATTATTATTATTGGACCTAGAAAAGGCTTTTGACAGAGTGGATAGGAATAAACTGATGGGGATCCTAAAGAAAAAATTGATGTGCATTGGAAAGAGAGAAGAGTGTTCAGTGATCTTAATATGAAATAACGAGTGAAAGTCAGGATAGGAGAAGAAATGTCAGAAGGAAGTGAAAATGGGAGAGGAGTACGTCAAGGATGTCCTTTATCACCTACCCTGTTCAACATCTACTTGGAGAATTTAGTAAAGAACTGTTTTCAGAACATGGGAGGAAGAAGAATAAAGTGCATAAGATTTGCTGATGATATGACGTTGTTAGTAGGATAGGAAATGATACTAAAGGATATGCTACTCGAGCTAAATGACAGCTGTGAGCAGTATGGAATGAAGATAAATGCAAATAAGACGAAGAGCATGGTCATAGGAAGAAAAATACAGAAGATAAACTTGCGAAATCTAAATGAGGCAGTAGAGCAAGTGGACAGCTTCAAATACTGGGGTGTTCTATAAGCAGTAACATGAGCTGCTACCAGAAAGTCAAAAGGAGGATAGCAACGGCTAAGGAAGCTTTTAATAGAAAAAGGAGCATCTTCTGCGGACCTCTGGTAAAAGAACTAAGGAAGAGACTAGTGAAGTGCTTTGTGTGGAGTGTGGCATTGTATGGGGCAGAAACATGGGCATTACGACGAAGTGAAGAGAAGCGAATAGAAGCATTTGAAATGTGGATATGGAGAAGAATGGAACGTGTGAAGCTGTGTTGGAAAGAGTCGGTGAAGAAAGAATGATGCTGAAACTGATTAGGAAGAGAAAAAGGAATTGGTTGGGTCACTGGCTGAGAAGAAACTGCCTACTGAAGGATGCACTGGAAGGAATAGTAAACGGGAGAAGAATTCGGGGTAGAAGAAGATATCAGATGATAGACGACATTAAGATATATGGATCATATGAGGAAACAAAGAGGAAGGCAGAAAATACGAAAGACTGGAGAAAGCTGGGTTTGTAGTGAAAGACCTGCCCTTGGGAAGGACAATAAATGAAATTATTATTATTATTATTATTATTATTATTATTATTATTATTATTATTAAATTACTGTGGCATGTAATAAGCGCTTTTTCTACGTCAAATTTCGGATACCAATGAGTCCAGACGTAGATTGTTGAATTTCTGATAATACGATTGTACAATCTTTGAGACGGAAATTAGTCGCTGCTCAGTCCCACCTCGGAATAGCTCGGGAATCATCGTGTACGCTTTGTTTACACGCGTGTGTTTTACATAGATGCAGAGCCCGGTCTTTGTAACGAGAAGAAATAGTTCTATCGCTAAGCCACAAAGGCTTAGTAGGGAGTACATCGTTTCGTGACATAGATACGTCGCTGCTGCTACGACTTGACTTCATCCTCGGACCTCGGAGCTTAATATTTCCCCGTGAGAATCTCACTTTAACCCGAACGACACTTAGACAAATTCACGCTACAGGAGAGCGACCATTTTCCTTGTCGAAAGGTGTATATGTGGACTTTGTAATGGCAATATTACATTTAGGCCGAGATAAATGCTAATTGATTGTTTTCCATAGGTTTGTCCATATTTACATTATTTTAATAGATAGATTAGGTTTTTGCTTGAAGACTATAAGATTTACATATTCTATCTGTTTGGTAATTGACCCGCATCTAATCGTGTGTTTACTACATATCAAGAAATTAATTCAGGTTGACATCTGAAAATTAATTGGTAGCGGAATGCGGGTTGAATTGATTGTCTAACTGTAAGTCCGACGGATGGCCCGGTTGGTATTTGTGAATCCTACGCTGACAGGTGGGCCATCCTTCCTGACCATTACAGGTACGGTCCATCGGTTATTGGTAAGTTTAGACCCAAAGCTCAGAGCCCCAAGCCCTCAGGACCTAAATCAGCATGGGAAACCTATACTACTCTTAGACATCACAGACTTCACCCCAGTTTGTTTTTACTATTACAGATGCTAGATGAAATAAGGGAGGTAATGGAGAGTTTTGGTGAAATGAAAGAGGAAAACGGGAGTAGCCCGAGAAAACATCCTCTGGAACGCCTGTTTTGTCCACCACAAATTCCACCCAGACCTCAGCGGGGATCGAATTCGAGCCGCCTGAATAGAAGGCCAGAGCGCTAGTACTATATCAATATATCCATGGGCGCGGCTTTGGCGTTCTATAAAGTCCCACAATTTAATTTGGTGATTATGAATCGTACCTTGGGCACCACTCATCCATCCATGAACAGAATAATCTTGTAAGTTGTATTTATTTTTATACTAATGCACAGTAAATTGACATACAGTAGTTAGTAGATTGATATACGGTAGTAAATTATACAACATTTATATACGTTTTTTTATATCAGAAGCTAGAAATGTTTCGCTCTTACATTAGGCCTACTTAGACTCTTAGACCAACATAATAAAATTACTTCAGAATTATTTGTAAAATTGTGCACTGCATATTGAAAATGCTTATTGTAATTTACCATAATCTATGAATATATAAAAAAATATATAGTCCGGGTCAATATAGACAAATGTAACTTGTGGTTGTTGTTTAGTCAACTGTCCGAAGACAGATTGGAATCTCATAAGTGACACCAATAGGGACCACTCATGAGGTATCTAAGCCAGGAGATAATGAGATAGGTGGTGGCCAGTCCCTTTCCCCCTCCATTGCATACATCGCTGACAGTAACATTCTAGCAGTTTACTAACCACCAGGAAAAGGAAATTTCATGCCCTTAAAATGTGAAAAATATGTATGCATTTATGCCGTAAAAATAGATAAATATGCTAAAAAATATGCATTATCAGTCTGAGATTATTTTAACAGAATAAGGTCTAGGTAACTTACGTTTAGTCTATGGATTTTGAAGTGCTTCCCTCATTGCTGAATGCTCCTTTTATGCTGTTACAGTTGACAACTAAGCAGTGACGTATGTTTTCTGTTGTCATTCTTCGCCTGTTGTCTCTCAGCATAGCTTTGTAGCGCGAAAAACTTCGTTCTACGTCACAAGAAGTAAGAGGGGCTTGCAGAAAAGCTGTGAGCTGTTCTATAGAAAATTTTGTTGCTTTTTGGGGTGTTTTTCCTTCGAGAATATCTTGAATTTCTTTAAGTTGATAATAGCCAGGGTTTTTTGAAAGAATATTTGCTGTTTTCTCGTTCACTTTGTCTCCTATATTTCCTGGAACTGATGTTAAACTGGATATTGTTCTATCGAAATCTGCTAAAGACTGCAGTAAAGGAATACCAATTGCTAACTTGAGAGGCTCCCTATGAGGGCATCGTCGTTATGTTCAAAATTCATAACCATAAATTAGTTGTGTTTACGAGGTTACACACTTTTAAAAATGAGGGAAAGACAAATAAACATATATAATATGCAGTTTCCGTGCATAAATGTTAAAATATGATGATTTATAAATAAAGGCAAAATATGTAATATCATTGTATTCAGAAATTTGTGATTCATGTAGATAATCTTTCAGCATATTCACACAACGATAGAGAACAAATATGCAAATGCATGAGCTTCCTTTCCCTACTAATCACCAGGGAACGGATTTATATGGACTAAAAATATATGAAATATGTAAATATATATGTAGTTATTTTTACCAAAATATGGAATTAAATATGGATTTTTACCAAAATATGGAATTAAATATGGACTTAAAATTATAAAAAAATGACTATGTACGTTAAATATTGGTGCATTTTAATCAAACTAAACAAAAAATATAATGGACGTACCTTATCTTCCAATGTAGTTTCAACAAAACACAATTTTTATTGTCTGTTACCATAACAATAGGTTACAAACATTTCTTTCAAGTGCTGAAAAGTGAATCTTCTTCTATTGTCTCTGAGGATAGATTTATACTGACTAAAAGAGCGTTCGACGTCACAAGAAGTAACTGGTACATAATTCAATTTCACAATGTCTGCTGGGGATAAGTCCAAGTTAATCTTCACTGTTGATTCACCACTCATCACAGCAACAACCTTTTGTAGTTCTTCATATCCAGGGTTTTTTGAAAGTACAGTGTCCACCTTAGCTCTTACTGCATCTGCAACTTTACCTCTACCACGATTCAGTTGTTCCACAGTACTATTTATAATTTCAAAACTTTCAGATAGTGAAAGGTGCCTATTTTGGAGACTTTTGAGCGTTTTTATGATGCATGAAAATGTATGCTGAATGTGAGCTAAGTCATTCTTCACACTTATGTCACAGGTAACTGTTTTCGCAGTATCAATTGAGACTGCATCTTCAGAGTCCAATGCAAGGAGAACATTGTTAATAGAGTCTATATGTTCGGCATAATATTCAACTGCTTCTAGCCATGTACCCCATCTAGTTAAAATTGGCTTTGGTGGCAATGGAATTTCATGGTACATTTCTTTCAACACGTTAACTCTACTGGGAGCTTTGAGAAATACTTTTTTCACTGATGAAATCAACAAATCTACTTTAGGGAAATTGTCTCTGACCACTTGTGCCACACGATGAAATGCATGCGCCACACAAGTAAAATGAGTCAATTTAGGATATACAACAGATAATGCTTGTCCAGCTTTGACCATATAAGGGGCAGCATCGCTAATAAAGAATAACACATTATCGTACATAATACCCTTTGGCCACAGGATACCCATAGCTTCGTTGAACAGTTTAACTATAGTTTTGTTATTGCACTTTTCTAGAACATCACAATGTAAAAGAATTCGTTCAGAATATTGTTCACTTAACAAACCGATAACTACATTACCAACAAGTCTACCTTCTTTGTCGGGAGTCTCATCAATGGAAACCCAAATTGAACTATCTTTAATTTCATCTCTTATCTTCTGTATTGTCTCATCGTAGATGGATGGAGCATACGTCTTCCTAAGTGTTGACTCATCCGGGATTGTATGTTGAGTATATTTTTCAAGGAATTCCCTGAAGACCTTATTCTTTAGTTTGTAGAGAGGAATATCAGCAGAGATGAGAGAACGGCACAGGTCGATGTTAAACTCAGATCTTACATTCGATGTTGTTGGTTGTGTTAAAAACAATTGTCTCTGCTTGGAATTTAGTTGTTTGTTGGCCTGATGTTTACTAGTTGTAATGTGTTGTTGCACCAGGAACTTTTGTGTAGATGATACTGCACACTGACACAAATTACAAAATAATATTTTATTGTCAGTTGATAAACCATCTTCTTTAAATTCTGAAATGTAACTTGTTAGTTTTGATTTTAAATTGACTGAATGACGTACTTTTGGCATATTTACCGTCTTTATAGTATGATTTACAAAACTGAACCTATGTGTACTCTGACTGGCATTTAACTGTTGAGCTGCACAACTGAAGTCTGTTAAAAATTTTAAATTAAATTAATACAGTTTTGTAACTTACTTTCCCATTGTTGATAGGACTGCTAATTTTCAAATAACTCTGATGTTAAAGGGATTACTGAACATGTGTTTAAATCTCTATTGTTGAAATGTATTTTTAAAAGTTAATGGAATTTTGTTTTGTTTTATTGTTAAACCTAATATAATATGGACTGTTTTATATGAAATATGGAAAATATATGGAAATTAACGAAAATATGTACTAAACTCTAAAATATGGAAAAATATGGAAAATAAAAGTAGGATTTTTCAACCCTACACATTGTGAAACATAAAGATAATGCAAAATATAAATTATATTAGCTTTATAAGTAAATATGTATTTACATATAAATCCTTTCCCTGCTAATCACTAATCAGACTTCAGATATAGGCCTTTACAATCAATAAATTGTTCTTCCTCTGACATATCGTTATGTTAGATGTACTGCCTGATAATAGATGTACTGTACATTTCAGCCAGAACCTCAATAAATGTGTATCAACACAATAACGCTGATAGATTTAAAGCACACTCGTTTATAATGTCACTTCCTCTTGAAATATCGAAGGGAATTGATATAAAATTGAATTGATATTAAACTACATACATGGCTGCTGTGCTTGCAAACAAAACAAAATGATAATGACGTTGCAAATCCATAAGTCTAACATTTGCCCTACAACAGTCCACAGGGAAATAGAATCATGGGAATAGGAGTCGAATATTTGTGTGATGGGAAACAACAGTGTGATTTTCCATTGCGTTATTTTCAGTACGGTACATTATACAGAGCTATATTTCCTTGTACTCTATTGTACCCGGAATCAATTTCCCGCTAGGATAGATGTGATTTGTCTTCCTCCCATAAACGGATGTGTCTATTCTCCTGTCTCCCGTCTTGTTTTCCTAAGGCATAGGCTGTAATCTTATGCCATGTTAACCCTTGTTGTAGGAGCAGCACTACCTTCGTCGTCATAATTTCTCCCTCTTCAATTTGTAATGCACTGCTCCGTCGATACAGGAGAAAGCCAATGTTTACCTACTTATTGTTAGATATAACACGCGGAGCAAGTCTCTCCAATCGGCAAGCATCATCTTTAGGCAGAGTATGAAAGTCAAGGAATATTATGGGCAGTAAAAAATCGGTCTTACGGAAATGGGTATTTAAGAATAATTGAATAATTTCGAGGGAAAAATTGTTCCGGGGCCGGGTATCGAACCCGGGACCTTTGGTTAAACGTACCAACGCTCTCCCACTGAGCTACCCGGAACTCTACCAGACACCGATCCAATTTTTCCCTCTATATCCACAGACCTCAAAGTGGGCTGACAACCGTCAAGCAACCAACATTTGAGTGCACACTAACTCTGTGTGACTTTAAATTGTGGTTTTCTGTTACGTACAGTGACGTGTATTATGCAAATTAAGCTTTCAGGAATAACTCCCTGTAAAGTTAATTTGAATAATTTCGAGGGAAAAATTGTTCCGGGGCCGGGTATCGAACCCGGGACCTTTGGTTAAACGTACCAACGCTCTCCCACTGAGCTACCCGGGAACTCTACCAGACACCGAGTATTTAAGAGTTGTTAAATTCATTACGAAAAGTGAATCTGATACAACTTTAGCGAGTTCCACTGTTACTTTAAAGTACATAAAATGCAGATGTATAGGTTAAATACAACGAAATAGGTCTTTTACTTCCGGAGAAGCAACATAGGTAATTTCGGTCCTAATCTAGGCCTACTAATTAGGTCTTTTTAGGTCCTTTATTTAAGTATGTTATTCGTTGGTACATAAAACGAAAAAGAAAAGTGTTATTTCAAGAGTAGAGAGATAGCAACAGAATAGGTTCGAACCTAGGAATTCGTGGCTTGATTATCTGTATTTAAACGTAAGTTGATGGTAGAATATTTATTTTATCGGTATTATATGAGAATTCTATCCTTATTACTAGAGACTTTGGCCCGTTGAGACCGAACTCTTCAAACATACACATGATGGAGGTATAACAATGATAACGACGGTGTTCAGTGAGCTTACGTTGCATCTTCGATTACTTCATTATAATTCTTCCTTACATGCACAATGCGCGTGTAAATGCACCCGGAAGCCTTTTACACCTTGCAGCAGAAACACTCGATTAGGATATGAGCAGCAAAAAGACATTGGAAGCCGGAAGCACCTGTGGTCTTAGCTTAAGACAGTGGCGACTTCTCATCTTGGGTAACCGATGTTCTATTCCGTGAGATGTATGGTCAACAAAGTGGTTTTGAAGTGTAGATTTCCACTACTATATCAGGGTTACAGACGCATACGGCCATTAATTTCCTCCAAAAAGTATCTCTCCAGAGTCCTTCTCGATGATCTAGCGGTTACCATGTTATCTTCAACGTAAGAGCCTTTCGTGGCCTGTAATAGGAAAGCTTTGCTTTGCTACTACTACTATTACTACTACTACTACTGCACTGCTACTGCTACTGCTACATATTCTCCGGATGAGTCCCTGCGACTACGACTTTTCCTCTGGGATGGAAGAAGCACTGAGAAGTTACGCTTTAAAATAGATTTTTAACAGCTGTAGAGCAGTGAATTAGAAGCTTAGCAGAAAGTGACGCTGTGGATGGCAATCGTTGCCTTCCTGAGGTGTGTCGACGGGTACATAATACTGGAGGAGATTACTTTTAAGAATTATATGTATATAAATTGTGAATAAATAAGTATTTGTTATTAATTAAAGTGTTGCCACTAATTTTTGAATGACCCATGTACTCACATTTCATGATTTCAGTTTTTAGTGGCGAATGCCTTAAAATACCTATAGTATTCACTTTCGAACATAGAATTCAAGAAATTCACGAATCCTTGCCCACAGAGCTTCCTGCTTATCCAATCTGAAGCACGAACTGCAGCCGTAGTATGTCAGTGAAGCATTGTTGTGTCACTACGAACATCCATCCAACAAGTTCACACAGGTTTACAGGATGTTTTGTATCCATTGTGTAACTGCTTACACCACTATTTCCTTTCTATCTTGTCCTGTTTGGACTCGAGTTATGCATAGGTCATCATCCTTCATCGGTTTGCAATCACAGCGCATCGTCTTGTAACATCCGGCAGTGTAGATAGATATCTTTGCCATCCTGAGACACATTTGGTGTTAGGTCGCGCATTGTTTTGTCAGGTGACTGCAGCACGTATCTCAGCAGTGCTGTCCAAGCACACTTTAACACCGAGTAAAGACGACAAATTTCATTATTTGAAATAAGTATACGTATATAGAAGAGTAACCGTAAATTACGATTTGTGTCGGAGGCAGATCAGTTGAACGGAGTTACGCAATAAGAGACCAAGCGCCAAAAACCTGTTTCGAGATATTGGCCATTGAAATAAATCTGTTTTTTTTTATAAAACATTTTATGCAAGAAGTATTGTAACATTCATACTATCACAAAATAATACCAAAAAAAAAAAAGGCAACAGATTTTTAATAAGAGACCAGCAGTTGAATTAATATTTCGAAGCAAAAAATAAATGAACTCTATGCAATAAACAAATTTTTGCTTATAAATAGCGGAAAAATTCAGATTCTTATTTTTTCCGAGTTAAATTAGCCGCCATCAACAGATTTGTTCAAATGTCTTCTTCTTTTTTTTTTTTTTTTAATTGTCGGTTGGTCTGTTATTGCGTAACTCTGTCCAATTTTTTTGTACAGACCGATTATTTAATCCTGACAGCTCAGCGTCGCGAAAGAGGGGAAGTAATAGGAGTAGTGGGGAGAGTTCCGGAGTAGAGATAAGGGCGAGCGGTCAGTAAAGGAATACAGTACAGCTTAACTGTCCTGGAAACACAACGCTATACCGCATGCTTGACATCCGATCGCTCTGACTGCAGGCGAGAGACTAACCTGAACATCCCTTGGCGTAACTGAATGGACCCACCTGACCAAGGCGCACTTTGCCGGCGACTGTCAGGACTAAATAATCGCACTGTACACGTCTGAAGTCTAATTAGTGTAATATGTACTGTAGTTAATCGGCGATGTTTGCAGTGCGGGAGGAAAGGAACTGGCCACCTACCTCATTATATCCTGGTTTAGTTGCCTCATAAGTTGTGCCATGTTGGTGTCACTTGTGAGATTCACCCTATCTTTGGACATTTGACTAAATAATAACACTCAGAATTATTCCCCCTCCCTCGTCTTGCTGTCATTACCATCATATTTGACAACATGAAACAGATTTTTCTGCTTCTTTCAGACCTCCATTTTTATTGAATAATGTTCTTAGAATTCATCGCTCCATCGATCTATCTATTGGCATCTATTCAAAGAATTGAACCGTCTTACTCTTCACTTTCTCATTCTTGTTAGAGACTTTCCAACCATTTATTGAATATTTACAAATAATAATCCTCCTTAGTTCTACAAGGAAATGATACAGACAACACAGGATAAATACTAAATCGTTCTCTAAAGGGAGTCGAATCCGGGATCGTTGAACTTGTAACAGAATTTGCTATCACTTCATTCATAATGGTGTACAGTATTTTTGTTATCGATTCGGATGGAATTTTATTAATGAATCCAATCTCTCAACTCTCACGATATGTTATTTCCTCTTAAGATATTATGCATCCTGCTGGAAATATAAACATTTTCATTTTAGTAGCTTTAACGCGTTGAATTCAGAATTTTATCAAGGTCCATGTTTCTGAGCCATGTTTGAAAATTCAGCTAATATTTAGGATTAGTATTTTCCGGGCTAGAGGGCCGTGGTCTGTCGGTAATGCAACCAAACCAAGAGCTCTGCTGTGTGTATCAAATACGACTGGTACTGAGACTGGTAGCACGTCAATATTTAAGCATATCTCTCCGCTCACGTGTACCACTCCACTGATGTCCACCGGAGTAGTGGACGAAACTTTTGGTTGTATTACCGACAGACCACGGTCCTCTAGCCCTAAAAATACCAATCCTAATGACGCCGGCCGTGAAAGCCTACATTCAGGTTTCGAAAGTATAAGTTAATTATTTTTCTCAACTTACAAGCAAACATTCTGATGAAGGCAGATAAAAAAGTCAATCCTCTTTCTTCCACCATGTTAATAATGTCAGAATAAGTGCCTTGGCCACTCGAGAGCAATTATTAGGGCCGTAAAAATAAGTTTCCCTGGGCTATTTACAGAAAGAAAACACAATTTCATTGGAAAAACAATTTATTGGAACAGATACAACAACTGTTGAGCTATTTTTCAACATATTCCCCACCGGAATTGAGATATTTGTCATACCATGGGATCGACAGAGAGGTGAAAATGGCTGTAACACACTGGTTCCGATCCCAGGCGTCAGGATTCTACGATACAGGGATACAAAAGTTGATTCCACGGTATGATAAATGTCTCAGTTCAGGTGGGGAATATGTTGAAAAATAGCTCAATAATTTCTATATCTGCTGCAATAAATAGTCCCAAGAAATTGTGTTTTCTTTCTTATTAGTAGGTTATTTTATGTCGCTTTATCAACATCTAAGGTTATTTAGCGTCTGAATGAGATGGTGATAATGCCGGTGAAATGAGTCCGGGGTCTAGCACCGAAAGTTACCCAGCATTTGCTCATATTGAGTTGAGGGAAAACCCCGGAAAAAACCTCAACCAAGTAACTTGCCCCAACCGGGAATTGAACCCTGGCCACCTGGTTTCGCGGCCAGACGCGCTAACCGTTACTCCACAGGTGTGGACTTTTCTTTCTGTAAACGGCCCCAAAGAGACTTATTTTTTTATGGTCCTCGTAATTGCGCTCGAGTGGCGAAAATTTGTATAAGCACTTGTTTTGATATTATTAACATGGTGGAAGAAAAAAAATTATCTGCGCCCATGAGAATGTTTGCTTGTTAGTGATCAGATCTGTGAATACCTCTATTTAAAATTTTGTTAACTGCAGTAATGAAACTGTCGAGAAATGCCATAAAAATGGGCGTGTTCAATGTGTATTCATTATAAAGTCTATCTCTTTTGAGTTGCGGCAAATAGTAGTAAATTATTCGTTTAAGTATGTAACTTACACAGTGCTTTCGACCTGTTCCTTTGAAGTTTATATCTATGACTGAGTTCAGTAGCTAAAAACAAAGCCTTGGTGTAATTTATTTTGGCAGACACATCTCCCATCCTTTTTACGTCCTGCTTATTTCTACACGAGAACCTCTCCAATTCTCCATGCTGCCAGTGTTGCTCTTAATTAAATGCATCTGCCGAACGAGAATTTCAATTATGAATGCCTTGGCGGATACATTGTTTGAGTCGAAATGCTTCAAGACAGCCCTTCAGTCTTGTATCCTTAAGCATACAGTAATTTCCCAAAGGTATTAGCGTTATTTGTCTAAGCAGTTAGTAATATACGTACCATCTTCAGAAATGAAGTTAAAGGAATAGAAGTTTGAGAGTTTGTTAAAATTGTCATTAGTCTGGTTTCCTTCTGAAGGTAAAGAGACTAGGTTTAAGAAATTACTTTTTTCGTTTCAAGTTATTAATTTTATTACAGGGTGAACAATAAGTGTGGAATATTGCTAATAACCTCTTAAATTTTAATTTTACAACAACAATAAAATAACTTATATAATAATAATTCTTTATTTATACTGGCAGAGTTAAGGCCATAGGGCTTTCTCTTGCACTCTACCAGGTCACAAAGTATACAATCAGTGAAAAATTTAACAAAAAGTTAAAGAACAGAATATTAACATATTACAAAAAAATAATGATAATAGCATAATAAATCGACACTAAACAACATGAAAATAATACCATAATAGAAAAAAAGGAAGTAAAATACATTGAAATATAGTAAAAGCAACTCATTTAGTACAAATAGTTAATGTGAAGAACGTAAGGAAGAATATAACAAAATGGAATGTAATAAAATAATAAAAAAGAAAAATACGAAAATTAAATAAAATTCACAACAAAAAGGATATGATAATAAATTCATCTGGTGATCAAGAGAACAAAAAGGGGAAGGCAAGAAGAAAGAAATTTATATATTTTTACAAAACTATCGCACAGGAAAGGGCCTATAACTGAAAGGAATCAGAATTGAAAAAATGCAATTTTAGTTTATTTTTGAAACTAGACAATGTCCGACAGTCTCTGACATGTTGTGGTGGAGAGTTCCAGAGATGAGCTGCAGAGACGGTAAAAGATTAAGAGTAGAAGGATGTTCAAAAGCTGTTGGAGATAAACCATACAATATTATACCAATGTTCGAAAAAAATTATTCAGACATACAGGGTGTGACAGTAAACTTTATTTATTTTTTTTTTAATTTACCGTACATATTTCGAATCTCCATTAAATGTTACATATAAATATGTACAAATTTTACCCATTTACTCGTTTCATGTCTTTTAACTATTTATTTAACTTGTTTCGTGGACTTCAAACTTGAGATAAGTGTGTAAAATCATTTTGAGTAAGCCATAAAACTAAACAAAACACTACCACTAACCAAAATTTACAACAGACGCTCAAGAGAGAACCATTCACAGCCAAACAATGTCACAGTCTATCACGAAAACAGTCCATTGTCTTTCTCACTGTCTGTTCCATCTCATATCTACAATGGACTGTTTTCGTGATGAACTGGGACATTGTTTGGCTGTGAATGATTCTCATTTTGAGCATCTGTGGTCAGTTTTGGTTAGAGTGTTTTGTTTACTTTTATGATTTTACATACTTATTTGTATTAAGTTTGAAGTCCACGAAACAAGTTTAATAAATAGGTAAAAGGCTTGAAACGGGTGAATAGGTAAAATTTTTACACATTCATACATACAATTTAATGGGGATATGGAGAATATGTTCACACTCTGTATGCGTGAATAACTAACTTTTTTCGAACACTGGTATCATATTGTATAGTTTATATCCAACAGTTTTTATATAAAACTTTTTTAATGAAATTACAATTTAATAAGTTATTAGCAATACTCCATACTTACTGTTCACTCTGTAATGTGGCAATTGGATGGTGCTAGTCTGGTAAGTGTAAGTTATAATTGAGGGAGAAATCGTACGTAAACATTGAATCAATTGTTCACTACTGTACGTATAAGGTGGGCTCGGGAATTGTGCAAATCCTGGTACCAAAGCCTTCACGCTTACAGCCATCTTTAAGTGGTTGCACAGAAAATCATTGTGTGACACTGATGGCCAGTTTCTCCAAGAAATGTTTAATTTGGCTTAACTAGTGTTAAATTAACAGCCTGTTTATTTTTAACTTTTTATTAATGTATTTTCCATTTCTTCAATATTATTTTGTTTAAAACAACCAACACTTAACTATAACAGTCTTTAACACTATTTTAACTACTCAGTAGCAGTTGGTAATGATTTTGCACGTGTAAGGCAATTTTTGTTGACTGATATTATTTTTTAAATTCTGTATTGTAGAGTAAGTCATGAAACGTGTATAAAATCATAACCTGGTGCAGTAGGCCATGATCGATAAAGAAGAAGACAAATGAAAGTTGTAGGTGACTACTATTGAATAATAATATTATTACAAAGTAAGGTTATAGTACTCATGCTAACATACGACTTCTCAAAGAAGCAATTTCTGCTGAAACTTTTTAAATATAATACTCACTGTGTATTTTCAAACACTATTGACATTGGCTATAGTTAGTTGAAAAGAGCCAGTATCATAGAATCAAGAGTAAATAGTAGATGTTGAATTGGAGTAAGTGATCTATTTCTGTTTGTAGGATATTCAAATCTGGTTTAAATTTCTTGTAAAATTTTGAGGCCTACTTGTTTTGAAAATCTATATTGTCACAAATTGAGTATCATGCATAGTATATAAATCGTCATTCCTAGTTACCTTGCCACGTTGAGATCCCACATCTCTAAATATTCAATATATAATAACTCAGTATCAAAATAAGCGGCTGATGTGATAATCAGTTCACGTTTGAAGATTATCTTCCCTGTATTAGCTTTCAAAGTGTCTTTTAAATATTGTGTTATATCATTCACGAAACATTTATTAAAGAGACATATAAAATATTATTTTCACAACTTCTGTTTGAACAGCTGTGGTGTCATCTGCCATATTTAACTATCTGTCAAATGAGTTGACTACCTAAAATTCTACACTTAAAGTTAACAAACACTTAACAATCTGTTTAGCAAACTAGTGTTGAAGACATGAAAAAACTATGTTTAATGAACTGTTTAAAGTTTAACATTCGTTAAATATTCTAACACTACTTGGAGAAACCGGCCATGATTATTTGGCTTCTCTCCGTGTGTAGTGCTCCAGATTTTAACCTTTCTTCCAGAAAACTGTCAGCATGGCTTTTCCAGGAGACTGCGATTTTTTTTTTTTTAACTTGGGAGAGGATGGATGCCACCACTCTTTACTGGTCTACCTGGCCTCTTGCTGAAAGTAATGAACCAAACTTTCGTTGCCAATATCATTTCGATGGAAAAACATGTCACCTTAGGCCTCGTTCCGGTCCAGCTGCTCGTAATACGCGTCTACTCGTCTTACCGTAATCTCAGAGGTTAAATGAAGAGGAGCACATAGAATCTTGGAACAACTTGCTACACCACAGTTCCTCGTGCACATTGGACAAAAACCGTAGCTCGTATCCAGAATGGACTTTAAAACGATCTGGTGTCAGGTCCCTTTGCTTCATGTTATCGCTGCGAACCTGGAATATCTTACAGTACGTATTCATAAACGCGTGGCTCTGAAATACAGACATAACATTAATTTGCCTTCTAACTCCTATAGATTGCATCGGGTTTGTTTCTTCACTAGACGAGAAACAAAAAACAAATTTACATCAATATCTGGTGCACGTCTGTAGGGGTGATGCCATTCTTTCACAGTTGATGGTCGATTCACATTTCATTTATTGGTATCTTTCTGAAATTGTGCGCCTTTGAGTCCGCGACGCTCTGTCTCCGAATTTTATTTTTATTTTATTTTTTTTTCATTTTAATTTGATTTTCAGTCATAAACTGGAAAATCAGACAGTGTAAAAATGTCTTAATTAAGTAGGTTATCACTAGTAAGTTATTTTACGTATAGTCTGAGCAGGGTCCAAATTATTTGCATGGTTTCCACATTACTGCTTCTAGCCTGGTGTAATATAAAAGGATACAAAATGGAAGTGAAATACTCCTGAAGATTGAAAGAGATTATAGGGTACATTTAAATGAATAGAAAATCTATATTACGCTTTGTGATTAAATGCACGGTTAATTAGAAAATTGAGTTGGAACTTTCAGCAGTCTGACAACATCGCCGCTAACACAGTTTCTCTTTCTTCTCGTAATACAGATGTAAGAGGTCAACGAACGCAGGTCTGTCTCGCTAGGTGAACTACCTTCCATCTCCCTCTCTGGCTACAACGTTACAATTTGGTCGGATTGTTCATAACTTGAAATTAGTGATTTTAACTTAAATTTACACGAAAACCGTCCACTCAATTGAAATATGTTAGAGGGATAAATGATTCTTTATTAGATTTTCTATCGATATTGACAAAATTCACGAGCCTACTCTCAATAGTTACCGAATAAGAAGGTGTTAAACATTTGAAAAAAAAAATATATATTTTTTTTTTTCTGAGAAAACTATGAACTTTCCAGCAATATGGTATCACACTTTTTTATTACAAACAACATGAGCTATTCGCTCTGAAAATCTGCAGGGTTATTTCACTTCCACCATGTAGGATAAAGGTGCCTAATTCCGTGATAACCCTAATCCCGTGATAAAATTTCAATTGACTGCCATGGAGTTGTGGTCTCTGACTTTTAAGTTTTTAAAAATACCTGACAGTCTTCTTTTCATTTCTATTGACTACCCGCCTTTTGAATAGAAGCAGTCGACTGCAGAAGCTTTTGTTCAGTGAAAGGTAGTTGACCAGTAAGATTTTCTTTCTTTTGTGGCCGTTCCTGAAGAAACATTTTATATTTGAGGTAAGAATTAATATAGCATTATAAAATGATATCTTACTGTAGATTAAAGTCAGTTGAATCAATGTGTATGATTATTTAAACATTATGAGACAATAACAATGTTACAGGAGCTTTCCCATTTTCGGATTTATTTTCATATTTCTCCTTCCTGGCTCACTCGACCAGTGATGCCGACGCTAAATTGTGAAAATTAATGTCTATGAAAGAAAATAGTTCGTGGAAATAAGAATAGAAATAAGTTATAGAAAACATCAATTATAATAAAAATAAAAATAATAGGGCATATATTTAACTTAATTACTGCTGTTAGGAATATAAATAATGAGAAATAATGTTGCAATTCAATTTATTCAAATTTAATTTTGTATTGAATTTAACTTTCATTTTATTTTGTTTATAATATATTAATATGTAATATGTATTCCTGTAGTTACACAAGTATTTTCTATGAAATTTGTCATTTAGGCCCTTTTTCTCTGTTGTAGTTTCTTACTTAATCCATATTAAAAATTATACCATGACTTAAATGTGTTTTTCCAAATACACGTTTGTTTTCTGAGCAGTTAATGAGGATTATTTTAGTATCACGGAATTAGGATATCACTCACGGAATTTGGAAACCGCTATCACGGAATATGGATCTCTGTCACTGATTTAGGAGCCACTGTATAACAATGAAGAATCATATATTATATACCAAACTTGAGAAACTGTTGACACTGAATGTTGTAAAAACTGTACCTAAAGGTTCAAATAATGTCATTTAGGTGTTATTTGAAAATTTTTATTACAATTTTGGCATAAATATAGGCTTTATTAAATATGTCACGGAATTAGGCAACCTTACCCTATATGCAGTGTGAACCAGAAGTACTTAATGTCATTAATTTCAGGGGATTATTTTTTTTAGAAATAAGTTATAGGAAAGCCATTGATTTAATTCCCAATAGGCTCAACCAGTTTAAGAGATAATAAATGATTGAAAGAAATTTAGTTTTGTCTTTTGAATGTGCAGAAATTTGATCCGAGCAAATATAACTTTGAAAAATCCTTTTGGAGAACGAAAAGTTACATTTGTTCTGTGTTACGTTGTGCCCATGACATATGCATGCAGTAACTGTATAATTCTACCCGGACGGGACCTGTAAATAGGTCAATACTGATTTTATGAAAGTAAACGATCAAATTTTTCAACCACCAGCCGCCACTGCTTACCACTACACCTACCACTACGAGGAGATCGAATATTTTTTTTATCAAAAGACGTTACTTTATGGATTTTATCTATGGGCGCATTGCTTGCACAAGTATTTTGCAATTGTACACGTAGAAAGGTGTGTTACACTTTGTCCCACACAGTTACAGATCCACGCCCTGATTCCTACAATCTCTGAATTTATATTTTGCCTTTTGCAACTTGTAATAATTTGTTCCGTGCTTAGTAACACTAAATACACACATATTGTAATTTGTATACCTAAAGCTGTACTCGGAACACACATTTGAATCTCTCAGCCAGCGTACAAGCGTGGAATCTGCTAAATGAAAATAATATGTGCTTTGCATTTTAGTGGCTCGACTGCTCCATTTAATTGCGTACCGGTGACCGTGTCTGCCTTGCATGTAGGAGCCACGAGTTCATTCACTTCTCGCCGTGTATCTGATTATTATTTTTCATTCCCGGACTATGTAAACGTCACCAGTCTCATTCCAGCAGTTGCAGTATGAGAACTGAAGAGAGTTAACTTGTAATACAGCTATTCTACAACCGTAGTTGAGTAATGTGATTCTTTATAATAATTATAAAATAAATAAAGCATTTCAAGCAGATTTGTTCTTACAGTTGTCAAAAAAAAAAAAAAAAATGTGGCCGCACTCGTGAACAGCGAATATTTTCTAAGTCCCCTTCGGATCACGGTGATATTACACGATGCAATGCACTTGTAGAAGCCGTTTCGGAACTATGGAGTTACTCGTTATTTGCGTCTCGTAGAGAGCTCGCTTAATGATTCGAAAGTTGTAAGTTCGAGTCTTGTTCAAGTTGTCATTTTATTTTGTTATCGTTCGTCAGCGATATAAATAATATTCAAGTTAACATTTATATTCTGTTATCGTTCTTTAGCATTGTAAATAAGTTCAAGTTATCATTTTATTTTGTTATCGTTCGTTAGCGATATAAATAATATTCAAGTTATAATGATATCATTTAAATTCTGTTATCGTTCTTTAGCGATATAAATAATATTCAAGTTACCATTTTATTTTGTTACCGTTCGTTAGCGATAAGTATAAGCATAATATAGAGTGTTACGTAGATGGGAGGATAATGTAAAATGGATTTGAGGGAGGTGGGGTATGATCTTGTACAGGATAGGGACCGGTGGCGAGGTTATGTGAGGGCGGCAATGAACCTGCGGGTTCCTTAAAAACCATTTGTAAGTAAATAAGTAAGCGATAAGTATAAATTAATAATATTCAAGTTATCATTTGTATTCAGTTGCTATTGTTTTTTAGCGATATAAATAATATTCAAGTTATCATTTATACTCTGTTATCGTTCTTTAGCGTTATAAATAATATTCAAGTTATCATTTGTATTCTATTATCGTTCTTTAGCGATATAAATAATATTCAGGTTATCATTTATATTCTGTTATCGTTCTTTAGTGATATAAATAATATTTAAGAAATCATTTATATTCTGTTATCGTTCTTTAGCGATATAAGTAAAATAAATTTAATGTTAGATTGGAAACAATACAGTTACATTATACTAGTGTTAGTTTTTTCTTCTTATATTAGTGCATTATACTATCCTGTAACACAATAAAATGAAAAGGAGTGACGAGGGTTTGAACCCGAGATGTTGACATCTAAATTCCAACTTTCTTCCGACTGAGCTATGGGGGCATAAACAAAGAGACATATGCGGAAAAATTGGCGCAAACCCCCTCCAAGACGTCCTGATGATTTGTGGAAACTCGTCCAGGATGCCTGGGATGCCGAGGCTGAGAACTGAAAAGACTTGTCGATTCCAAGCCCACTCTACTGCAAATGGGACCGCTGCTGTATTCTATTGATATATACTACTGAAGTAGGCTAGAACTTTTCTGTCATGTCACCTGTAGGCAATTACTTAAAAAGTAAATTTTGCAATTCTGCTTCACATGTGTACAAAAAACTATTTGAGTAGCTTAATACCAAAGACGGACATCTGACCTCAATTGAAATTTAGATAGCTGTGGTTTTTTATACAATTTTTCATGCTCTTTCCAGTTGTAGTGAAACCATATGCAAACTCTAACACTATATTTATAAAATAGATTGTGTTAAATATTACAAAGAACACTGTGAATTAAAAAATTGCCTCTAGATCAAAACTATGGAGACGACAGATGTCCGTCTTTGATATTAAGCTACTCATTTTTGTCCATGCTGCCCAAAGATATTGTATTTAATTCATCAGTCTCCATGTAGCACCAGAATGTTATTTTAGAATAGGGAGCATTGCAAAAACTAAAATGTCTAATCCAATTTGTCTTATTTCTTTCATTACGGTATGGCGCTGCGCTGCGTTCAGTAATTGTTTTTCTGCTAAGATTTATATAAAAATGAAGATCTGTCGCAAACGATAATAAAAAAGAATAACAATAACAATACGAGAAGTCTGAAATGTCTGCTCAAGAGTTTACACCGTCATGCCGTGCTAATGAACATAAAACAGTTGAAGATCTGCGTTCTCTGTAATGTTACTCATCAATCATTGTCAAAGCATATACTGGTACTGCACCACTATATAGCAGATGCAGCATTTTAGCTGAAATTGGTTTCACAGCTTGTTATCCATCATTATATCAAAGCTTAAAACATGTTATTGGAATGGGGATGTTCCTGCTTCATCTCTCAACGTTTTATTGTGCTCTCTCTCTCTCTGATTGCACTTAGGCCTATTTGAGATATGACTTTTTCCTACATTCATTTCCAATGCCAGATGTAAGGTTAATTCTTTTCCGTAAGCAAATTTTCGTGGTTTTTACGGTTAGAAGTTTGTTTTGTTGTTTAGGTCCATCTGTCATCCGCGGTGATTTTTTTGGTTACGCTGATATAATTACCAATGAATACTAAATTTTCGCATGCAAAACCGATAGAGGACTGAGAACAAAGATTTTCAAGGCGATAAATGTTATTGACATAGCTTTCTACTGAGGAGGGAAGTCCGTGTCGTAGATATAATGGCATGTAAAGAATCATGTCTCTGAGAGAAGGTCTGAGACAATTTTTTTCTGCTATTTCTCACCCATCCATGTGGAATTCACTGAATTATGTGCAATTGAGCTGTTAAGTCTAGTACTACTAGTACTGTTACAGTTTATAATAATAATAATAATAATAATAATAATAATAATAATTTCTGTATTGAGAAGTAAGACGATGGTTTCGATAATTTACTGCACAAATGAACCTAATCATCAGAAAATTATGCCACCGACATACTCGTAGATCAAGGTAATGTTTTAGTCTCCTGACCCGGCGCTGCTCTCGGATGTATGCTTAAATTATTATCTAGTAAATATGTCAACGCCTCATCACGCAAATATTGTATTCTTCCCCTCCCTCCGTTACCTCCTTACTTTTGTAAAGATTTTGAATCAACAGAGTCACAACTCTTTCGTCATGTGGTCAGCACATCACAGGATCATCGTTCAAGACATTGCAAAGCAATGTAAGAACAAAAGACACACACCAAGCCTATGGACATCAGAAATCTTCACTCTCTTGCCTACATTCATGGTAATTTAAAATTCTGGAGCTTCTCATTCGGAAGCAATTTCCACTAGAGATGAACAAATCTCGCTGTGTCCGTTGCATTTGTCTTTTAAGTCTCGTCTCGTAACTCTCCTACGTTTCGAGTCTTGCTCATCATTCTCGAAATAGCATTTGGTCGGCGTGGAAATATTTCGTAACTTTGAATAACATACATCAATGAAATAAATAACATTAGAAATGTTTTATTTATACAAAAATACAAAACAAAAACAGTACCATAATTACCAAAATGTTCTGGTTCTATTATCAGATATTACCTTGTTGTCATAATAAGAAAAAAAATGCTCAAATAAATTTGAATTTCTAAGAAACATAAAACATAACGTTAAATAAAGCGTTAATATATTTTTTTACTTGAGTTTGTACACTTGATCTCAATCGCACGAAAAAAAATCCTAGGGTTTGTAATAAGGGCCTAGTAATTAAATAAAGATTAGGGAACGGATTATTATACAGTGAAAGGTAGAGATGATGTTTCAATTAGGCTACTTGATTGTTTATACATATATAACAGTTGCGAAAATAGATAAACGTTCAGTCTGGTATAAATAACTGTGGCGATTCAAGGCTGCTTGACGTTCGAGAGTTAATGACTCCCGATGTCTTGAAAAATCGCTTAAGCAGTCAGTGACGTAGGCAGTACTGTCGTGCGGGTTTTCGGCTTTGCGGGCGCTGTTACTCTGCTTTCTCGATCGTTGTTGAACTTTAGTTCCCACATTTGCCTGCCTAGAGATATCTTTTATCTTCCCTCTTCCCACATACCTATTTGCTGTAGATTCTGAAGCATCTAGTTCTGCAACGAAATAGATTCACCCAGCAGTCTTTTTCCATTTGTATTTCCAAGGATATTTGAAGGTTTTGTTTTAACTAATGGGCGCTTTAATGTCGTAACTGACTAATGAGACTTCATTTCTTAACATATTCGTTAAACCATATGCATAAATCTGCGGCTGTGGATGAGGTCAGTCAATCCAATAAATCAATCGCATAGAAAGGAGGAAGTGTAAGCTAAACGATACATATGTCCACGTCCTTGCAAGGACTCTTGGAACTCATCTCAACATTTATGAGAGTTCCTAGTCTAAATTTTGCGATGGGGGGGGGGGACAAAAGTATTGCAAAGTAGAAAGAACATTAGATGACTGGGCAATTAAGCCAGCTATCTAACGTTCTTTCTAGTTTACGGTTTTTTTTTTCACCTTTTAGGAAGAACTCGAGTAACAACAATAGTAATATACGTTACAAGAGCGGTATGTTGACGTTTTCATGGTCGAGAAAAAGATTGTATCGTACATTATTTTGTGCGAAGATTGTTTATTACATACCTGAAAGACGAATTTCTAATTAGTTGCAATGAAATCTCCATGTTGGTGTCTGTTTAATGACGCCAACTTCGGAACACCAAAATATCTTTCTTCAATATTGTTGCTGTAAAATGTTTTCTGTGTTTACTATACTCCAGCAGGCCGTGATATACGTCTGTCTTTCCCCCCCCCCCCAGTCTATAAATGCGAACTTAAAACAAACGGTAAGGTTATGTAATGATTTATTTTTCATTTTAATATTTTAACAATATTATTGATATAACATATTGTAGTAATAACATCCGCATCTGGAATCTCGTTGATCTTTTCACGGCTTCCTTAATGTTACTTGCTTCAGGAATGCAATAAGTTTCGTGGAGTAGTAGACTTCACTTAATTTTTGCAAATATTTAAAAACAATAATTAACATTGCAATTTAGGTGAAATTGCAGTGGTAAGTTTCCAGTTTATAATTATTACTATGTTAAACGTCTCTAAAAATAATATGTTAAAAGCCTAAAGCAGTAAAATGAATGTCGCCCTTAAGCGGTAAGAAGAGGGAAATTGTTATGTGTGTTACGTTGGGAATACTGAATGTGGTATTTCACACTTACCGCGTATTGGTTCTGTGCGGAAAACAAGCAAATACGCACGATCTCGCACAAAATATATTGCTAATGAGTGATTATAAGATTATAGCCTGTTCGCAATGATTTATTACAAAACAAAATCCTTGGTGTGCTGCGTTTTGGGAAGAGCTCATCGATCTTTGTTTCTTCTCGTCGACTTCTTGTCCATGTGGAGGAAGTGCCATTAATTCCTGTTTCGTGATGTCTCCTCGTTTCATGTCTTGTTTACGGACCTGAAAACAAGATGGATTTGATAGCGATCGCCAAATGGCGCTGTAATTTAAAATAACGTCTAGTCAAGGAATGATTCCGCATTAGTGAGTGAATATTTTCATCTCATACTTCCGCTTCCAGGAGTCCGACACGGTCGTTGCTCTCCTGTAGCTGCTGGCTGTGGGGACTTGTATCGGAAATTTGACCGTTGTGTATTATTTTTCTGCTTAGAGGAGCACTGTCTTCAATATTTGATGTTATCGAGTAAATAAAGAAACATTGTGGCTATATAAATGAAGTTCAGTGCTCGGTTGTGTTCAATATAAGAAGCGATTGTTGTAGATGTATATAAATAGTTGAGTCTTAACTCACGTGGTGGAGGTTCTGTTAGGACGAGCAATATCATGTAGTATTTTTATTCTTAGAAACAGAGTAATTTAACAAAGCTGTTTGTTTTCTTCGAAGTCATAGGGAATTAAAAACTGTTTCTACAGTTCATACAACACTGTAAATTTTTTTTTTTTTTTTTTTTTTTTTTTGCTGATGGCGGATACTTGACTGTTCCTCATTCGCCCATATGATGCCAGTTATGTAGACCAATTTACTGACAGAGTCGTTGACCAGGGTGCGCCTTAGGAGGCTGCTCTTCGCTACACCCGCGGTAAGATGAGATGGAGAATTATTAGGATGTCACAGGGGAACCGGACTTTTCGGAGAAAACCCCTGTGTTACCTGGACCCCGGGGTTTCCTAACAAGTTATAAAACGGGGATACGCCGAGGATCGAACGTGGGTTTACAGGATTAACTTATAAGTTTAGCGCTTTACCCCCTAGATGACCTGAAACATCTCATTCTTAAATTATGTTGGTGTTAAAATTAAATAAGTAAATCTGAACTCGTTCTTTGTAATTCTTGTATTTTTTTTAGTTTGTTATTTAACGACGCTGTATCAACTACGAGGTTATTTAGCGTCGATGAGATTGGTGATAGCGAAATGGAATTTGGTGAGATGAGGCCGAGGATTTCCCATAGATTAGCTGGAATCCACCTTACGGTTGGAGAAAATCTCGGAAAAAACTCAAACACGTAATAAGCCCAAGCGGGAATCGAACCTGCGCCCGAGCGGAACTTCAGACCGGCAGGCAAGGGCCTTAACCGACTGAGCCACGCCGGTGGCTTTCTTGTAATTGAAGCTGTACTTTATTTTAATGTATTTTTAAGAAACAGCGTGGGATTGCACATCATGATTGTTACATCTGTTAGAACAATGAATTCTGTAATGATTTTAACGTTTCTACTTAAAGTAGCAATTATAGGAGGCTTAAATCAGAAATGACTCGAATAAATGTGTTTATAATTAAAGCTGCTCTGTTACTTATATCTAATAATAGTCTAAATTATTATTATTATTATTATTATTATTATTATTATTATTATTATTATTATTATTATACTTCATTTTGTGGAATAATTAATATAAGTTAAATTTAACTTCAAAATCTGAATTGTCCTGAACCCCACAAATGATACCAAGAAGGCACCATTCATGAGGCAACTAGGCCAGGAGATAATGGGGTAGGGTGGCCAGTTCCTTTCCCCCTCCATTGCATACTTCGCCCACTATAAGGCATCCAACAAGGAAAACTCAGTGCGCAGAAACCAGCGGGCGTGACTGTCTCGCGCAGATGACGTATGCTCCCGTTCCTAGTATGCTCTCACGCCGAGTGCGGGGGGTAAGAGGGGTGTAGCATGCGCGCTGCGAGAAGTCCGAGCTGAGTTTTGCTTGTAGGATACCTTTAGCTACAAGAACTTAAATGGGAAACTTTGGAAAACAGACGTAGGAAAACTAGAATAACATCATTGTATAGAGCACATCTAGGTCAGAAAGCATGGGTAGACATAACGGCTCGGTTAGAAAAGCCAACGTACTATGGTAGGAACGATCATGATTTTAAAATCAAATGTAGGAAACAGAAAACGGATGCAGGTAAATTCTAAATTCAAATAGAACTATAAATGATTGGAATGACCTACCTGCAGCGGTCTTTGAGGGCTGTCCTTCCTTAAGGAGATTCAAAAATAATTTAAAAAGTTGTGTATAAAGTGAAAATTAAAATTAAGGTGACATTCAACATTTAATTTTTTAAGGTGACATGTATTTATCTAGCCTGACGAGTTTACTTCCTTGGTTTGAATTGTAAATTATTTAAAAATAGCGTGTAAGAGGGCCTTAGACTAGAAATGTTTAGTTTAAATGTAGTTCTGTTTATAAGTATGCATAAGGATGTAATTATTTGACTTATTTGAACTGTTGTATCAGTGAAGCGAGGTGAGTCAGTGAAGTTATGGTTTTACAGTGCAGTGAACAGTTCCGATCAGTGATAATTTATAGCGTCAATGAAATGTGTTCTATAGTGTCAGTGAAATGTGTTACAGAGTGTCAGTGAAATGTGTGCTAAAGTGTCAGTGAAATGCGTCATAGTGCCACCACAGGGAATGAGATGAGAGTAAAGTGAAAGACTATTGAAACTTATGTAGGACCTATACATAATTATGTAGGTTGTGTTGTAAAATTAGGTATTTTATTTTATGTTTTATTATTATTGTGTTAAATTGTATTGTGTATTCTTATTGTATTGTGTATAAAATTGTATATGTGTTGTAAATTCTGTTGTGTATTGTAGATTTTATTGTGTATTGGTTATCATTTTATTGTGCATTGTTAATATTGTATATACCACTGCCACCGGGTGCTTGCCCACTTGCAGTGTAAATACATACATACATACATACATACATACATACATACATACATACATACATACATACATACATACATATTACACTAGTCAGACTTCAGATGCATAGAAACAATTGTTCTTCCTCTGACACATATCGTAAGTGAGGTGTACTGCCTGATAATAGATGTGCATATCAGCCACAACCTCAATTAGAGGAGTTTATAAATGATTATACGAGTATTTGTATTTATTTATAAATACTACTCACCAGAAAATACTTCTATGAATGCCATTTTGATAACGTGTATTTTCCCCCCAAAAGACTCCAATACCTACCTTAGATGTAGTATTGTGCATAGGCCTAATGTTTATACTGAAATAAGAGATAGGCGCTCGTAGACTTTGTCTTTGGTGCACCGTGGCAGACGAACTATTTAGAATCGTATGATGATGATGACGACGATTAATGAAGCAATACTGGACTGCAGGTAGGGGAAACGGGGATAGCTTTCGAAAACTTACCACCAAGCACCGCACCAATTGCAGTTCGAACTACCGGGATTCGGACTCTGATTAGATTACCAGCATGGAAAGTCGACGCTCTGAAATATTGAACTGTTAAGTTTCACACCCAGGCGTAGGGTTACCATCCGTCCCGCAAAAGGAGGACGATGTTCTCTTTTTTAATCATTTTATCCTGTCCGGCAGGCATTTAAAAAAGTTTTGAAATGTCCGGCATTTCGCATTTCAACTAGAATTAATATGAATATTGAATAATGTGCGATATTATGCATAGAATATGTAAATAAATGGTAAAAACCTCTGAAATAATTTAACTGCTTTCAATGGTTGAAGCTGGAGCACGTAAAAAAACATAAAATATGATGACCTATTGACATGCATTGAATTCTTACACTCTAAAAATGTCACTATTCATGATTCTAAGCTATTTTATCAATTTTATTCTGCAGTGTACAAAGATATGCCAATCAAGTTAATTTTGAAAAAGATTTGTTTAGATAAACAATGGTGCAAATTATTCAATTCCAATAGTTCTGCGAGCACTAGAACTTTCTCAGAACTCTTAAAAATATGTCAATTCTATTTATTTATCCCAAGTCACAATGGAAGTGCTGAGAGAGTATTTTCCCTAATATCTGCTCAATGGACAAAAGAACGAAATCGCATGCTAACGGAGACAGTCAGAGGTATCATCACGGTGAAATATAATTTCAAGGACATGTCCTGTGAACAGTTCCATAGTTATTTGTTACAAGATATAAGTTGGTCCCTTCAGGCTGTTGTGCACAAAGTGGGCTCCACTGATAAGTCGGGTACAGATGTAATATTGATCTAGCAACTAGTGAGAAAACTAAGGTGAGCCATTGTTTTTATCTTCAATTTTGTTAGTACCAATTTTTAAAAAGTTCTCCTTTTTTCAGTAATGTCTTCTTATTCTAGATTCCATTCCTCCTATAGAATTTCTTCTCATGGTAACCCTACCCAGGCGACCAGAAGCTCATCATTTTCCTCTGCTTCTCTGGCATGTAACGTGCGCCGTGCATTTCTATTATTTTGTTCTATGCTTGTAGTATATTGGACCGTCTTATTACTGTATTTCATTTTATTAAATATGCCGGAGGGTACGAAATTAGTACCACTGGGGGAGTTACTTGATCTTTTCTCTCCCCGAGTTCCAAAAATATGCTGAAATTAATATCGACTCTGTAGCCGACACAGAAATGAAGAGTGGTTAGCCAAACTATATTAACGGAGGGGAGATTTAAAGACAGACCATATTATATTCCTTGCTACATCAAGAACAGAACGTTCACTTTCCAGTACAGTAACATATAGTGACCTCTTCTGAGATCCTGTTACACCTTGGGGTGAAGTTGCAATAAGCTCAAACCCGAGACATCTGTAGTCTAGTTCTTGTCATTCTAACTATTTATATACAGGGTGATTCACGAAGATTTACCGTCCCTTACGGAGCTTATTTCCGAAGACATTCTGAGCAAAAAAGTCATATAAACATTTGTACTAATTTCAATATTTTCAGAGTTACACCAATTTGAAATTATTTGTAAAATACCATTATTCTTTAATGTTAAGGGTAAAAGAATATTAGTGATAAAGAATGAATTATTCAGGAGTATCATTTCGTTAATGAACTAGTATTCTGAAGCTAAAAATGTGTCGTGAATTCCATAGTTGCTTCATACAGATTTTTTTTTTCGATTTTTCTGATTTGTTTAATTTATCTGAATATTTTTTTTATTTTCATTTCTTATTGTGTAACTTATAGTCTTTTACTTACTTAAGACTTTGATCTCAGCGCTTGTATTTGATGTTCTTTGATTTTCTTAATGAAATCCGTGTCTCTCATCTAAAAGTAATATCAACACCCGTGATTCATTGCTTCTTCTTACTATTATTGTTCTTTTTTAAGTTTACTCTTATTGTTCTTTTTAAGCCGGTTATTTAACGACGCTGTATCAACTACTAGGTTAGTTAGCGTCGATGAGATTGGTGATAGCGACATGGTATTTGGCGAGATGAGGCCGAGGATTCGCCATACATTACCTGGCATTCACCTTGCGACTGAGTAAAACCTCGGAAAAAACCCAACCCGGCAATCAGCCCAAGCAGGAATCGAACCCGAGCCCGAGCGCAACTTCAAACCGGCAGGCAACCGCCTCAACGCCGGTGGCTCTTATTGTTCTGTGACGAATGAATCATAGGTGTGGAATACGTTTTGACGCTAGCCACGATTAATATTTTCAGAAATGGGTACCTATTATATCTGCATGTTTGTACATCCGACATGGGGGTATGTGTTGTATTGGATTCTGCAGTGCTCTAAAGAGTGAATAAGTTGAGATTTCCTGTTGAAACAAGAACATGCGAGATGGATTGTTCGCTGGATGAATGTGCCGCTCGGCTGCTACTCGCTTTGCACACAATGGCCAGAGCACTGAAACATATCGTGTTGAGGGTGGCTCAAAGAGATGAATACTGATGGACTCATCCTATGCATGTAGGTTAAGATCTTCAAGATACAAAACACTGTCGCGTTCTTTTTCAGTCGCTCAGTACAGCTAATTCCTCAATTTATTCAAGTTCTATTTCAGTACGTATTCTAAAGATCACAATCATATTTCATAAAAACAAGAGGAATCCATCTTTGTGGCTATACGAATATCCCGTGCCCTTCCCAACGTGTACCCTACCGTCCCTTTCAAGCTGCAAGGTTATTTCACTTCTACCTGTATAAAATGAAACACAGAGGTTTTAAATGACTAATATAAAGGAAGAAACCTTAAAGAGCCATTGATTGATTGATTGATTGATTGGATGATTGATTGATTGATTGAGATGATGATGACGATAACATTGTAAAGTAAATATCACTTTCCTAACGATGCATATATATATTAGTGCTGTTGATCGATCAAAATATTTAATCGGTTAACTATTTGAATTTAATCGATTAATCGATAAACAATTATTGTTAAATTTAACTTGTGTTCGGTGATAAGCATAGGTATTAAATGTTGTATATCTGTATATTGTATCGTTATAGTACAAAACAATTATTTTAATTATTTACCAACATATTTATTATAAGGCTTATAATTTATTGTGTTAATTTTTCCGGGAATTTTTTAGACAAACATAAATAAAAAAAAGTATGAAGACTCACCTAGTTAATACTGCTTCATCCATGATTTTAACATGTGAGTGCATTCACATGCTCCGAATTAAGTGCTCTAAGTATAGTAATAATGTTTCCTGCATCACTAAACACGAAAAAAAAAACTTTTTTTTTCTGTCAAACACTTCTCCACGATCGTTCAATATAAATCCAAACGTTTCACCGAGTTTACCTCTCAAATTCTCATATGACATAATGAAGTGTACACTTTTCACAGACAACAGAAAAATGATTTGTTTTCTTTATGAAACTAAACACACAACCTTCATATACAAACTCAGTACAGAAACTGCAACTGCAAAAGTATAGCGGTCGAAACAGAAGACTGGCCCCTATTGTAGTCTAATTGCCAGATTTTAAAAAGAGGGAAGATAGTTACGCTCTCACTTGCACACAGTGTAGACATGGCTATTTTATAAGGAATGAGGGGAACAAATCCCAGAAAAGTGTGTATTTCATATGCTAGAGTGGACGGCAATTCAGAAGACGGTAATCTGCTAACGTTTTCGTCGAGAGAGACAGATAGAGAGAGCAAGGCAGCGTACAACATTGCCACATCGTACTTCATGTGCACGTGCAACACAAATAGTGCAGCAGAGAATTCAAATTATCAAAAGACAATAATGACCTTAGCCGTTTATTACTCTAAGCTTGACACCAAGCAAACCCTCTTTCCTTCGCTAACAATAATCTTTGCATTGTTCTCAATCCCACACCACACACTTCTAGTTGTTTCTGCACGTTGGCAACTTGCAGCAGCATCAAGATGGCCGGTAGCGTTCTGCTCGTCAACGTTTTTAAAATAATAATACACCTTAAACACTATTTTCCGCACCCACCTGTGCAATATTTGTCTTTTTACAGTCTCCCCTTCCATTTATTTATTTTAAACACACATAGCAAATGTTAGTTTTACTTATTCAATGTATTGAAAGACTCACACGTGAACAAACGAATTAGGGAAGTAATTGTTATATATTGATTCCGATTGGTTCTACTGTACAAGTTTGTGACGTTACATACCAGAAATGCTACGGCGCATATAACAGCTGACCGCCTTCCAAACTGCCGTCTAGTCTAGGAAGATGAGCTAACAAGGTGGAAGTTTTCTTGGAAAACCATAAAACTTAATAAGGGTTTCACATTGTGTTTCAACTTTCAATAGAAGTAGACTAGATCACTGTCCACATATCTCCATCTCTTTCTGAAGTGTTTGTGCAAAGATTTTCTCTACGCTACCTGTTTTGCAGTTAGAAAATAACAGTACAATTTTGCTTTTAAGTAAGCAATTTCCGAGAGAGGAATATTGTTGGAATTTTTATCATGAGTTTGTATTAACAAAATAATAATTAATATCAGCTACAACCGATTAATTTTAATAGACTCGATTATTCGATTAAATAGTTTTGATCGATTAATCTTACAACAGAAATTGATCGATTAATCGATTAAATCCCACAACACTATATATATTTGGCAGACTTCTACGATCTAGGTCATATCGCGTGTGTAGGATCTTCGTGTATAGTACATCAGTAAACTGTGAACTATTGCTGAAATTCTGTTTCTATTGTACAGGTACCTACCGTATTGTATTGTATTGTATTTATTAACATTCCATGGTATTCATACATGCTTACAGCTAGAATATGGAAGAAGTCAAAAAACTTAATACTATTATAAAATCTTAATTTATAGTCACAATCTAGATGAAATATATACAGACGAGATTTACAATATAGTCTACTAGTACAACACATAGTTTTAGTATCAATTTCATGAAGTGCTATTGAATGTCATGAATTCACCTACAGAATAGAAGGCGTGAGAAATTAGGTACTTCTTTAATTTGGCCCTAAATAATTTTATGTTTTGAGTTTCATTTTTTTATATCGATAGGGAGGCTATTAAAAAATTTTACTGCCATATAACGCACTCCTTTTTGATAGCACGATAGATTTGCCGATGGAGTATGAAAGTCATTGTTTTGACGTGTATTTATGCTATGAACTGTTGAATTAGTTACAAAGCTTTCACGATTACATACGAGGAAGACTATTAATGAAAAGATATACTGACAAGCCATGGGCATTATTTGTAGTTTTTTGAAAATAGTCCTACACGACTCCCTAGATTTCGCACCTACTATTATTCTAATTACTCTTTTTTGTAATAGAAATATATTGTTACTATCTGTGGAATTTCCCCAGAATATTATTCCAAAACTCATTACCGAGTGGAAGTATGCAAAGTATATTGATTTTAAGATATTGATATTTATTATCTTTTGCATATGTTGTAAGTGACTTGTATTCATTTCAACTGATATCAGTTATAATGGTTTTGATCATGGCGATTAGTGTGATGATGAATTATATATTACATAAATTTCCAATCCGGCATTTACCTTTGTGTCAGGGAAACCATGAAACACCTCAGTCGGTGGCCGGCCAAGCTACTAGGCTTGAACACGCGACCTCCCTAATGCGAGTCTAGTGCAGTAACACTGAACAATCTCTCTGGTTAAACAATTGTTTGAAGTTTCATTGAATGTAAAATCTTGTGCTCCTTGTAAGGGAAGCTGTTCATGTAGGATTGGAATCTGGAGCAATGTCGCCTTCAGCGCTCTTGATATACGCATTTCATGTCCTGATAGCCCTCACGGCATCACAATAAATGATAGAGGACAGCACAACTTTCCTCTGTCTCCTGCCACGTAAATGCAGCTTCATATAATATGTGGTACCTGCATTTGTAACGAACTGCGACTTTTATGAGATAGTACTGTAGTTTATTACAATATTGTAACGATGCCAAGGTTACAAGCGTGCCCACAGGCAGTTCTCTCAGAGATGACCTGTTTAGTTTAACATCGTCCCACGCCGCAAAAGCTACCTTTATAGCTTATTCTGTGTTTTCATTACTTATTACGATTTCTAATTCAACAAGAAGACATTAGTTCAATGGCCTTTAAAAACTGTACTTTATACTCTTTAATATTGTGGATTAACTTTGAACCCGTTTTTCTCGAGTTAAATTCCTCAGAGATACGATTTGTTTTTTCATTGTCTCCAAACATCGTCATTTGAAACATTCTCGGACTTTCATAGCCTGCAGGTGTGAAGAATTCCAGTTTTGAAGTGAGCACACCTGTAAGGGGGGAATTTATTGCCCACTAACAAAATTATGAGGTAAATTTTGACATGAACTATTTTTTTTTTACCTAAAGAGTCCTATCTATTCATGACATGACGTAAATTTACAAAACTTGTTTCAGTGTGTATGTGAAAATAATGGGAATGTCTGAAGAAATGTAGGCAATGAAAAACCTCACCTAATTTCTTTTTTCCTTTTACATGATTTAGATTTTTTTGTTGTAATTTATAATCTTCATCGAAACAAATTTCCTTTGTGCGAGATCGTGCGTATTTGCTTGTTTTCCGCACAGAACCAATACGCGGTAAGTGTGAAATACCACATTCAGTATTCCCAACGTAACACACATAACAATTTCCCTCTTCTTACCGCTTAAGCGCGACATTCATTTTACTGCTTTAGGCTTTTAACATATTATTTTTAGAGACGTTTAACATAGTAATAATTATAGATTGGAAACTTACCACTACAATTTCACCTAAATTGCAATGTTAATTATTGTTTTTAAATATTTGCAAAAATTAAGTAAAGTCTACTACTCCACGAAACTTATTGCATTCCTGATACAAGTAACATTAAGGAAGCCGTGAAAAAATCAACAAAATTCCAGATGCGGATGTTATTATTGCAATGTGTTATATAAATAATATTGTCAAAATATTAAAATGAAAAATAAATCATTACATAACCTTACCGTTTGTTTTAAGTTCGCATTTATAGACTGGGGGGAAAAAAAGACAGACGTATATCACGGCCTGCTGGAGTATAGTACACACAGAAAACATTTTATAGCAACAATGTTGAAAGATATTTTGGTGTTTCGAAGTTGCCGTCATTAAACAGAAACCAACATGGAGATTTCATTGCAACTAATTAGAAATTCGTCTTTCAGGTATGTAATAAACGATCTTCGCACAAAATAATGTACGATACACGAGCGGTATGTTTGTTTTCATGTTCTCGGAAATTAAAAAAGCTCAACTACGTTTCGCTTTTTCAATCTTTTCCTCGAACATGAAAACGTCAACATACCGCTCTTGTAACGTATATTACTATTACTTATAACAGGTTGAAAGCGTGCACAACGCGGAAATTGACCTATAGCATTAATAAAAACATCAGAAACTAGACTATTATTACTGATTTATTTTACTTGGTTATTTAATGACGCTGTATCAACTACTGGGTTATTTAATGTCGATGGAATTGGTGATAGTGAGATGGTATTTGACGAGATGAAATCGAGGATTCGCCATAGATTACCTGACATTCCCCTTACGGTGGGGAAAACCTCGAAGAAAGCCCAACCAGGTAATCAGTCCGAGCAGGAATCAAACCCACGCCCGAGCGCAGCTCCGGACCAACAGGCAAATGCGCTACCGCCTGAGCTATGGTGGTGGATTATTATTATTATTATGGGAAATATGTTTTTACGACGTCAACTACGAAATTATTTAGCGTCGATGGGAGTGGTGATAGCGAGATGATATTTGGCGAATTGAGGCCGAATATTCGCCATAGATTACCTGACGTTTGCATTATGATTGGGGAAAACCTCGGAAAAAACTCAACTAGGTAATCAGCCCAAGTGGGAATCGAACCCTCGCTCGAACGCAACTCCGGATCGGCAGGCAAGCGTCTTAGCCAACTGAGCTACGCCAGTGGCTTGGTAAGAAGTTGGAATAATGGCAGGGTAGTCGCGTTACTCCCATTAAACCTGTCTCATAAAGCGTTTTATTCACCACGAATTCAGTTTGGTACCAACCCTTGGAATGATAATGTCGAGATATTCAGAGATGTTATTGCGTATTTTGTTAATACGTAGCTTTGTTGAATTTGTTGGAATAGCTGTTAGCTCATGAATTTATAGATGAATGGGAATTTTATCAAGCAGGTCACAATTTTTTATTACAGACTATTACACTTTTACTACGTCACACTACTTTCGACCAATAAAACGGCACGAAAGGACGTCTTTCAACCAATCATGGCTGCTTATCGCACAATTTTATCGCGTCCCTAGCATTTGTTTAATTTTATCGCGTCCCTAGCATTTGTTTATTTTTATCACTACCCTAGCATTTGTTTCTTTGTTTGCCAACATTTCAAACTACACTGGTCTGGCCGTCAAAAAACAGAAAATTACAAACCACTCCAGTCGATGCACATCACTTTCAAATATGACTCGCATTTTGGCATTCAAGAACAAGAATTAATAAAGATCACTGGTCATATATGAAGAGCACCATTCGGAAATCCTGAATGAGTTGAGGGATACACCATGTACACCAACGAGTTCACTTCTTTTACGCACACGTCCAATATAACATCAACTGAACCACCAGTCACCAAAACATTCAAATTTGAAAATTGTACTTTCAATAATTGTTTCTTTTAAAATTATCCATGTTTATTTTTTTATTTCATCATCGTTAATTAAAACGTTTCTTGTTTATTTCATCATCCCTAATTAAAACTTTTCTAACACTTGTTTATATTATTTAGGATATGTTTGTTATAGCTTCTGCTATATATTATGGATAGTCACGTATCAGAGATTGTTTAATACTAAGATTTATTGAAAATCATCTGTCAAGTGACGTTGATTACTGGGATCCGGATGATTGAAATGGTATGCAAATGTTTGAATAAAAATGAAACTGAATCAACAAAGCCTTCTTGATTAGTAACAGTCTACAGAGTTCAATGATGATTCCATAGTTGGCACAACTGATACCGGTAACAAGAAAACATCATCATAAAACACTACTGCCATCTAGCGTAATGTTGAGATGGTACAATAATACATTTGAAGACAGTTTTATTTTCGTAAGCCAATTAATATTTTATTGTATGGGAGTACTTAGTTACTTCTAATCTTTATATAGCCTACTTTCTTCTAATCGTGTAATAGTCAATTAAATCCCACTCGAGTTTTGATTTTCTCTAGATAAATCAAAACATCTAGTGAGATTACTGTTGATAAGATTCATCGGGGAATAACCAAATTAGATCGCATCACAAATGATGAAATAAGACAAACATTTAGAGCTCATAGTCTATACTTCGTTCCATAATGTTTGACAAGAGAAGTAAACATTGCCGGCAGAGGAGGAGAGAAGTATAATTGCCGTTCAACCATTGGCAGAGGTCTCATTCCATGCTTGTCTTGAAGTTGGGCGGGGTAGAACGCTTCAGGCCACTCCAGCTTCAAGTAACTATTCTCGTGACACTTATACGCAGTGGTATTTAAATATTTAACAGAACTTACTGTAAATACAAACATTTGTATTTTGCTAATACAGTATTAATATGGAACAACCTTTCCACTGCATGAGACACATGATTCACCCGTTTTCAGTTTGTCTTCATTTGTTTTTCATTTACTGGTATCACCTTTCCTTCTCCTTGAATGTTCATTATTATGACTATCACTGATTGTTGAAACACACAATACATCGGCAAGAGAACATAACATTGTATCTCGTTCATGCAGCCATTTTTCCAGACTGCTACACTTGTGCTGCCATCTATTTGATGCAAGAACCAGACAAGTCCAGGATGTCTGATTTTTTATCCAAATACAGGGACATCATTTTATTTTTACTTCAATTTTTATTTCACCTGAGTTTTTGAATGTACTTCACTCCCACCCCTTCAACCGTCTTCCACACAGATCCAAGACCGCATATACAGTCATAGTAGCCACAGTACCTTCCAAAAATATGTTTGCATTTTCCAGTGACGAAAGAGCTTTCAATACTGAATCATTTTCGCACAGGTACTTCACTCCCACCCCTTCAACCGTCTTCCACACAGATCCAAGACCGCATATACAGTCATAGTAGCCACAGTACGTTCCAAAAATATGTTTGCATTTTCCAGTGACGAAAGAGCTTTCAATATTGAATCATTTTCGCACAGGTACTGTCGTCCATTTGCCTGCGTCGTATCCCGGTTTCCCCAACCAGCTTTTATTCGCCAGCTAGTGGCTGGGCTGTCTTAGCTCTTTTCTGAGAACATTAATTTCTGTTAGGAATTGGACGTCTACGTAATATTATACAACTGTTTAAAATAACTTAAATAAAAGGGCCTCGTTAAGTAATTAACTGTCACGTGAGTTCCCTCCTTTCTACGACCCTACGACATAACCACTTGGACGGATAGTAGATAGCATGTCTGAGTAATTTTATCTTTTCGGGCAGAAGTGAAGATTGAATTTACAGTACGTAAGGGACTCTTTTATAGAGTAGGTACAGAATATTATTTCAACATGAGTTACTAGTACGAAGAACTGGTAATTGGAATTAAGTACAATATGCTAATGTGCGATAATATGCACATTAGAACTGAAGCCTGTATCGAAATGTGTTTAATATCCGTATTATGATTATTTTTCAATTTAACTTCATTCTCTATAGTGTACGCTAATGTGTTGTAGACAGTATAATATACACTGCATAATGAATACGTCCACATGGACAGCTCAGTTCGTGAGTAAAAACACTCATTGTTAAAACTGTACTGTATTTTGATTAAACAAAAACCTAATGAAAATGATTAAACTCAAAAGCGCAATATTTCTTAGTTTACATAAATGGATGAACTACTTTTCTTCCCTCCTATACCTAGTAAAGTGATTTGTTTGTATATTACGCCAGTATCATCGAACTCCAGTCGTGGAAGAGGATAGCAAACGGCGTTGATCGAGAGGTATAGGCAAGTTAATATTAAAAATGTTAGTAAAATATAAGTACAAGTAGGCCTAAGGTCTCTGTTGACAAGCAAGCGTATCTCATTCACATAACTCTGGTTCTTATACTTTCGTATAAGGATGCATGCTTTAAATCATTTTTGACCGAAAGTGGACTTATTGGTTTTTGCACCAAATCTGTCAATTACTTTCAGAATAACAATATTGATCTTATATTTTAGTTCGTGTAAATTCTTATAATTTAAGAATACCAGTAGAACTGGAGCTAGATTTCTTTTTCTGGTGACAAGGAAGTGATTGGTGTAGTAGTGTTGTGGGTATATAAATATTGCACGCTGTCACGCTATCGCGCGTTTGCGTCGTAATGTGCGATTCATACATAGCTTGCTAAATAGGCAATTGCTTATGTTAATTACACGCGCGCGTTCCGCTGCGTCGTATCGCTGGTAAGTAATTAAAATTAATTAGATCGCATCTTACCGCATCCCTGTCTTCGAGAAGGTTACAGCGAACGCGTGGACTCGTCCGTGAACTGGGTCGTGTCGGTATCCGACCCCTCTGGTGTACATAATGAATGGATGCCTCTGCGTGTGCACTGATATCTAGAGATTTTTTTTTAGACAAAACACTAGATAAACCTAAAATATCTTCCGGAACTGAGTGAGTAAAAGAATGTGTGTTCCTTTATCAGTTTATTTTCAGTTTAGTCGGATATGGTAAAACACGAAACCCATAGTGTACCGGAGAAGTGTTTGTTGGCAGAATCAGACACTTTGGAGGGATTTCCGATAAGTAACGTAATCCATTTTTTCTCGAAAAATTGTAACATGAAGAAATTATATACCGAGAATTTAATTTATTAGTAGGGCTAGGATTTTGATGACCTATAAATCATGAAAATGTCCTAAAAACAATGCATTTATGACCTAAAGATCTTAAAAAAAAAATACCGTTAAAAATGCCCCTAAAATTGATCTTACATAATTGGCTTAGTAGAAAAAGAGTTTTTGTACTACTTAATGTTTAGACTAGTAATTTAATTAAATTTTACATTATTTTTATAAGTAATACACTTTAATTAATTATTTTACCTGATATAGTTTCCATGTATTCATATTCATATTCATATTCATATTTATTGTCATCATACGGCTTTCAGGTAGTGGTTTCCCTCACATTTCTGCATACGGTCCACCACTACCTTGCTTACATTCCATCATATATCCTTTATATTTCTCTTATCATCTATGTCTCCCCAAATCTTCCAATTATCTAAAGTTTAATCCTGCTTCTGTCTATTTCTTCCTCCATCCTTTCTGATGTACAATATTTACAACTCTTAACCTTCTTTATCTTCCCTCAATATAATTCCCGAATGCTATGCAATACTGTCCACCTTAATCTTATACAGGGTGTTTCAAAAATACGGGGCATAATTTCAGGTATGTATTTCCCACATGTAGACAATCAAAATAGTTAATTACAACATGTGTCCGGAAATGCTTCATTTCCGAGTTATGGCCTTCACAACATTGAAATTCACCGGAACGTTTTTCTTTCCTCAGGCCGTTGTCATTACAGAAGATGTTCAAAATGTCCACCTCCTGCTTGAATATAGACCTCACATCGATGTCTCATTGACCTGCGAACACGATCCCAAACTCCAGGAGTATTGCGTATGTCCTCAGAACATGCCACAATTCGATTCCGAAGGGATTCCAAATCAGGCACCGGAGACGAATAAACCAATGATTTTAAATGGCCCCACAAGTAGAACTCGAGAGGGTTCAGATCAGGTGAGCGTGGAGGCCAAGCAATTGGGCCACCTCTACCTATCCATCGATCAGGAAACCTACGATCCAAGTACCGGCGAGCCGTACGACTGAAGTGTGCAGGAGCGCCATCATGCAAGAAGTGAATGTGTTGACGATTGATCAGTGGAGTGTCTTCTAAAACATGAGGTATGGTTCCGGTGAATTTCAATGTTGTGAAGGCCATAACTCGGAAATAAAGCATTTCCGGACACATGTTGTAATGAACTATTTTGATTGTCTGCATGTGGGAAATACATATCTGAAATTATGCCCCGTATTTTTTAAACACTCTGTATAGAAACATTCGTGTCTACATCTACTCCTCTATCTCTACTACTACTTATCATTGTCATCTTTCATTACTATTATCCCTACTTTTATGTTTATCGTTAAAAACCTTTTTATCTCTGACTAGTATTCACTAATATTTCTACTATCTCATCTACTTTATCTTATTATATTATTTGTCTCAATTATTATTGCAATGTTCAAATATGTTAGTGATACCTCCTTGCTATTTCTTGTTCGATTCACTTATCACTTTTTCACTTTATTGGATAACTTTTACGGTTACATACTATCTCCTACTCTTATTAGTCTCACTACCATATTGCTTTTCTTCTCTCTAATTTACTCTATTCGTCTTCTATTAACACTTCATTTCTTGTTCCTCTATATTATTCACAGTTCCACTTCAGTTACACTAATTAAAGTTTCCATGTATGATCGTACACCTGTGCGTCGGTATGTGGATGTGAGGTCAGTAGTCAACTGGTCGGTTTTGGCCCTTCATGGGCTGTAGCGCCATGAATCTACTTTACTTTTAGTTTCAATGTAGTCCACCATAAAGCCACTCTTATCCGGAATTAGCAGGTATAGAGGAGTCTATATTGAAGGGGTGATTGGACTGATCCATTACGTGGGGTGTTCTACGTTAAAATAGCAATATTTGTGTAGAAAAACGATTAAAATATTATACAAAATAATGGGTATTAATGGACAAAATATGTAAAGAAAATATCAAAGGAAATAAACATTATTTTACATTAATAATGGAGATTTATGGCCAAAATTAAATGAAAATGCCTAAAAATGATCGAATAAAGCAAAAGATGCTCTTATGACTTGAAACAGGCAAAAAATGCAAAAAATAATGCCCTAACAAATGTGTCTTAAAACGCTCAGTTTATCACATAACATATAAATACTAAAGCAGCTATGTTTCTGGCTTACTAGAAAAAAGATGCAATTTCATCAAAATCCTAGCCCTATTTATTAGTCTGGCCCAATATTTTGGGTTTGTCTTGCGACACATAATATCTCACGATAAAATTTAAAATGAAAAATTATATAAGCAGGTTTCAAACAAAAGAGATTAAGACATATAGAATAAAAATAGAAACTAGCACAATTGAAGGGCTTGGGGCAACATAGTGACAAGCCACACTCAAAGTTTACAGGAAAACAACTCTTAAGAATTTAAGACTTAAGGGCTGTTTTCCTGTAAAATTTGAGTGTGGCTTGTCACTTTGTTGCCCGAAGCCCTTCAATTTAAATTGAGTGTACACCATAAAGATGCTGGCGAAATATCGCTACAGAAAATTGTATTATGGTGGTGACGATGGCATCTTGAAGATCTCTCTTCAGCTTGTATTTTACCCTCCACTTTACAAAGGTTTTCGGAATGGTGCCTCTCGCTCCGAAGAAGAGATCGGTAACTGTGATTTTTTTCAATGTTCTATTTCGCTGATAGGTACTGAATCGTGGGCTTGTAGATCTTCTTTTTCTCTTCGTTAACTTCAGATGGTCGAGTGGTTGAGATTTCAAATCTGATCGTAGGATCAATTATTTCGGCTGTCTATTTCTATTTATAGCTATTATATCGATCCTACGATTGCTCCCACCATCAGCAATACAATGAACTTCCTCATGAACTTCTAGATATTTGGATCGAAGTGCATCTGCGATCATAGAACGTATGGTGTTGTGACGTTTTATTCTGAGATTTCTCCCTGTGGGCAAATCCCAAGCACATGTGGAAAAGTTTCATAGTCACTGCACTGCCTGCAGTGGGTTGTGCCTGTTCATTCTAAAACTTAATTTTAATTAAATGTTCAGAAAACCCACACAAGATACGCTTATTTCAAACTGAACTGGAAACATTAAGGCGTATTTCTACTCTCCGATTTCAATTGGATATTCTAGAAATCGTAAACAATAATGATGCTTATGTCACGTTAAAAAAACAACAAAGTTTTAAAACATTTAAAACTCTAAAGGAAAAAATAAAAATACGATATGCGTATTTTATGTTAAACGAACCATATTAAAAATATTATTTTTAAACTCTTCGACTTAATTTTAATTAAATATTCAGTGAACACAGACAACAAGAAAAGCTTATTTTACGTTATACAAATCTAATTGATGATTAAAAAAATTCTGTTCGTCGTACTACGAGCATGTTTGCAATCAATTAGGAATAGTTCCCTCCCACTTCGATTTTTAAAGTAGTAACCGGTAAACGTACATACAAAAAAAAAAAAAAATCCTTAAAAGCATTTCTGTTGTGTGTGTTATGTTTACATTTCTCGTTGTCTCATCCATTTCATGTATTACGCGAACTGCGTCTGTCCAGGCAATAACTTTTACAGGATTGTCAGAGTGCATCAAGTTTCAAAATTTCTTTGCAGAACGAAAACTTACATTTGTTAGGATCAAATTTCTGCACATTTAAAAGATAAAACTAAATTACTTTCAATCTTTTATCAACAGTAATCTCACTAGACGTTTTGATTTATCTAGAGAAAATCAAAACTCGAGTGGGATTTAATTGACTATTACACGATTAGAAGAAAGTATATAAAAGATTAGAAGTAACGAAGTACTCCAATACAATAAAATATTGACTTACGAAAATACATAACTGTCTTCAAATGTATTATTGTACCATCTCAACATTACAAATATTACGCTAGATGCATGCTAGATGACAGTAGTGAGCAATGCCTTCTCGTAGAGAAGTTCTCGATCTATTATACACGATGGCAATGTTACTAGTCAAGAAAGCTTTGTTGATTCAGTTTCATTTTTATTAAAATGCAACATTCCACTTCAATTATCCGAATCCCAGTAATCAAGTCACTTGACAGATGATTTTCAATAAATCTTAATATTAAACAATCTCTGATACGTGACTATCCATAATATCATATAGCAGAAGCTATAACATAACCTAAATAATATACACAATAGTTAGAAAAGTTTTAATTAACGACGATGACATAAAAATAAACATGAATAATTTTAAAAGGAATAATTATTGAATGTACAATTTTCAAATTTGAATATGGTTGGTGGCTCAATTGATGTTATATTGGACGTGTGCGTAATAGAAGTGGAACTCGTTGATTTAGGCCTACATGATGTATTCAACTTATTCAGGATTTCCGAATTGTGCTCTTCATTTATTTGTAAATCGGATTTCAGAAGATGCATAGGTATGATCAGTGATTTTTATTAATTCTTGTTCTTGAATGCCAATGCGAGTCATATTTGAAACTGCTGTGCATCGACTGGAGTGGTTTGTAATTATATATATATATATATATATATATATATATATATATATATATATATATATACATTGACGTCCAGACCAGCGCAGTTTCAAATGTTGGCAAACAAAGAAACAAATGCTAGGGACGCGATAAAATTAAACAAATGCTAGGGACGCGATAAAATTGTGCGATAAGCAGTCATGATTGGTTGAAATACGTCCTTTCGTATCGTTTTATTGGTCAAAAGTAGTATGACGTAGTAAGAGTGTAATAGTCATCATAATACACTGCTCTCTTAAATTGATTTAGCATATCGGGAATTAATTAAATAGCTTTCCCAAAATACGCTATAAAATGTTTCATATAAAATATTTTTTTTCTCGAAAAGGAAGCAGAAACGAGCAAAATTGTATTAAACTTTTTTTTTAGATATCTCTAAGAATAACTCCTTGAAATTAATGACATCACTTCCGGTTCACTCTGTGTGTATGTATATATTTGTGACCTTTATGATTGTATGGAGAATTTCAATATTTGAGTGAGCTTTATATAAAATAAATATTTCGTAATTCAAAGGTCAGCGTTCTTCTGGTAAAATGTGCATAATTACAAGCATGCCGATGCTGGAAAGCACAGGAAACCGCTAACGAAGTGCCATGACCTGCTTCGTGCACAATAACATGCAGCGACTGATTGACAACCACTCTCTAATTTATATTGACACAGTTATTTGCGCGAAATGCAACGTGCTGCCACATGTAAGCAACAGTATTACATAGGGTCGTTCAATGCTCTAGATTTGATTTCGTTCTCCAGTGAACCGAATTTTAATGAACAGTTGTTTTTAGGCGGAAGTATTTCCTATCGAATATTTTCCTTGTGAAAATTTGTTTCCTTGCCAGCTTAGTAATATGATAAATCGATACGATAATGCTGGATCAATGACGGCATGAAATAATTGTAGAGGAAGCCGAAGTGTTTAGAGAAGCGTTTCTCAAACTATGGTTCGCGGAACACCTGTGGTCATCGAGGTCTGCCCTTGTGGTCCTTAAAAAAAAGACAGAAGAAAAAAATAAAATTCAAACGAATTGCATATCTCACTATAGCTTAAAATCTCAAAGTTTGGAAATGACACATGTCAATCGAATTTCACTTTTTCTCCCAGTACTGATATTTTATGGCGGCCGGGTAGCTCAGTTGGTAGAGCAGCTGGCTACGGACTGGAAGGTCCGGGGTTCGATCCCAGGTGGTGACAGGATTTTTTCTCGTTGCCAAACTTCCAGAACGGCCCCGAGGTTCACTCAGCCTCCTATAAAATTGAGTACCGGGTCTTTCCCGGGGGTAAAAGGCGGTCAGAGCGTGGTGCCGACCACACCACCTCAGTCTAGTGCCGAAGTCATGGAAAGCATGCCATGCCCCCCAAGTGCCTTCATGGCATGTTACGGGGATACCTTTACCTTTTACTGATATTTTATGAAATTATTACCCTACCCGTCTATCGACTTCCCACTCTACTCTCAGCAACAAAAGAGGGATTTAAAGCACTATACACGTGGTGTTTCTCGACATATTTTTCCTGCACATCTGGCGCCCTGCCTGTAACTCAGCCAGGGACCACCCGAATTCATAACAGAGGACCAAAGTACCGAACCTTAATTCAATTTTAAAATATAAGTATACTGATATTAAAATATGCTACGAAAATGATAAATTTTCTTTCGAAGGGAACAAGAGTAAAGTGGTCCCCACTTCAAAAAAGTTTGAGAAACGCTGGTTTAGAGAAAACCTCACAGTCAACTTATCTATCAAAAGCCACGGGATGATAGGGATAGAAATCTTGGTTCCGTTTGTTGACAAGCCTTCATCTGACTGACTGGCTAGCTGGTGACTGACTAATTCACTCGCTCACTGAACTTCGAAAAGTGATATTCTGTACAACCGAACATAGCCCGTCTCGTCCCAGAATCGACCGACTCTGTGTGTTAATGCAATAGTCAACTCGTCCCCACCTAATTCTCGGCGCGTTAATCCTATAGCTCAACTCGTCTCGGGTGTGTAAGAAGAGGTGAAACCAGATAAAGACAAAATATTCTCTCCCACTCTGTGCAGTCTTGGTGCTGTTTTACCCCGCTGACTCAAGATTTCACTTGGTTGCGACATTTGTGTAGAGTAGGTACTGATACAGGAAATACAGAAACACAGATATCGGTGTGTACTGTGTGGTTGACGAGTAATAATAATAATAATAATAATAATAATAATAATAATAATAATAATAATAACAACAACAACAATATCCAGTCTGCTGTCAAAAAATCTGAAAGTTAGAATTTATAAAACAGTTATATTAGCGGTTGTTCTTTATGGTTGTGAAACTTGGGCTCTCACTTTGAGAGAGGAACATAGGTTAAGAGTGTTTGAGAATAAGGTGCTAAGGAAAATATTTGGGGCTAAGAGGGATGAAGTTACAGGAGAATGGAGAAAGTTACACAACACAGAACTGCACGCATTGTATTCTTCACCTGACATAATTAGGGACATTAAATCCAGACGTTTGAGATGGGCTGGGAATGTAGCACGTATGGATGAATCCAGAAATGCATATAGAGTGTTAGTTGCGAGGCCGGAGGGAAAAAGACCTTTGGGGAGGCCGAGACGTAGATGAGAAGATAATATTAAAATGGATTTGAGGGAGGTGGGATATGATGATAGAGAATGGATTAATCTTGCTCAGGATAGGAACCAATGGCGGGCTTATGTGAGGGCGGCAATGAACCTCCGAGTTCCTTAAAAGCCAGTAAGTAAGTAATAATAACAATAACAATGCTTTATTTTTTAAGACCGTGAGTCCTTCTCTTCCATTCAACCAGAGGATAAAAACGAAGTACGTGATAATATAATGTTAGTACAACAGAAAGTTATATACCTAAGACAAGATCTAAACAAAAAAAATATACCTGAGCCAGAAGATTGTCGAACTTAAACTAGATGACAAATTAAATTATATGATTACTTTATAAACTAGTTACATTTATAAATTTTAATATATATCCTGGGACACTGTGTGTTATAAAATAAGATGTTTCACTTTGGACTTGAAAACATTTAAGGTCGGACAGCCTCTAACATCTGTAGGTATTGAATTCCAAGAACGGATAGTGTCTATTGTAAAAGACGAAGAATACGCAGAAGTTCTGTGTAGAGGGACTGACAATAGAGTGTCGTGTCGTGACCGGGTATACAGATTACGATATGTGGATAGAAAGTATGAGTAGGTACTCATACAGGCAATACAGAAACGCAGAATTGCCGTAACACTAACAACCATACAGGGATGCCAATAGTCTGTGCATGAGAATTGGTTTATTCTGTGATCATTTCACTCAGTCGTCTATACGAGTAGTCAATGCATGAGAAGTGGAATTGGTAATATGTTTAAGCTGGGGACGAGGCGGGTTCCTGGATTAACGAAACATATATCAGCCAAGGACGAGACGATTTGTTTGTTTATTTATAGATCGCGGACGAGAGGCGCTTCTCCGTTACAACCAATCTCCTTCCATCTTTTCGTAGTGGAGCTACTCGGTGACCGTCAATACATTTAGGTGTTCAATTGTCGGATTATAGATGTAACAAAAAGAGTTTTGTATATCTTTTTGGGGGATGAAATTAAATTGGATAGAAAGTAAAAGTTTTCAAGTCAGACGTCTTATATTTGGTGAAGGTTTCCAGGCCAAACGTCTTATATTTTGTTTATTTTTCATTGTTATAACTTTCTCATTTCTGCTGGTACGGAAACGCTCGCAGACGTGACGTTCTTGACAGGAGGTTTAAGAGGCAATCGTGCGCTACCGGAGAAGGAATTCCATCCCCAAACCACTGTGTACAGTATGCTATGGGGAACCTGTCATCTGCTCTCAAGTGTTGTCAGGGAAATTTCTGGCACTACCGATATGATTGATTGATCCGTATTATGGCGCTATTCGTGAAGATGGATGTCGGAGGCAAGAGCGATGGAGTTGACTGGTTCATCATTGCATTTCCTGTTCGAGTTCAAAACCCGCGCATAGCATTAAGAGGAAGTGCAAAATGCGATCAATGTTCATAATGTTACCTAGATCAGCGCCGTTGAGAACCTTCAGACAACGTTCAGCTTTCACAATCAGAGGCATGAGTTCTCAGATGCTCGATGAGATAGTGCTTCATATTATGGTAGGTAGCAAGGCTATATTTCTTAAGTATTTGTATATTGTATTGTATATTTCATGTTAGCAATTACATTCGTGTAATGTGGACCTCACAATTTTGCATACGGCGCTACAATAATTACATTTATTACATACATACGTTCTTGCGGAACCTTCTATTACACCTGCATTTCATGCCTACTGCTTTATTCCCTCTTATTACCCTAATGTCACATTTATGCCTACTTTCCTGCCCTATAGTAGTAGTAGTATTTATTCCATATTTATAAACCCTATTTTACATATAGTATATTAGGATTATATTTTAAACTAATCATAACAAATTGAAACTTACAGACTACCATACAATAAATATACACTTGTAAGAGTGTAACATATATAAATTAATTAGATTAATGCCTTGAAATTACAGTCGAAAAACATAGAGAATTTAACATGAATAGCATGTTGCACTTATAGATAATATTATGACACTTAGCTAATATACACACATACACACACACATACATACATACATACATACATACATACATACATACATACATACATACTTACGTATGTAGAGACATAACATATAGATACATACGGTGAATAAACATTAATTTGATTGAAGGCTTGAAATTATAATCGAAATACCTAGAGAATTTAACATGAATATACATGTTGAACTTGTAGATCATATTAAGACATTTCGCTAAAATATGTACATTTGTAGATATAATATAACAACATGTAGACATATATTTATAAATATACACATACATACATACATACATACATACATACACTCACACACAGATATATATATATATATATATTATATATGTATGTATATATATATATATATATACACACACACAGCAAGATGTACGTCAGTAACAGATAATTGGAAAGGATGAACAATATTAAATACCTTGGACATTCATTATCACTTACACATGACTTTGATATACAAAATAAATTGACCAAATTTATAAAAACATAATGCATAATAAATACAATTTTAAAACCATCATTTATTTAGAGTTATACACGAATCGCAGTTAAAACGAACTCTTGCCCGACAGTTTTAATCGCTGCCGAGATGGACTTCATGAGACACAAAATGGAACCACGAAAGAAATAATGATATCCTGAAATAACTCAAAGTCGAATCAATATTACAATATGTTAATCATTTCAAAAGGATGGATAGAACACTGATACCGAAACAAATCCTGCAGTACTCTCCTCGTGAAAGAAAATTTGTTGGTCGCCCTGCTAAGAGTTGGACTGACGTGAGACCTTAACAGACCATCTAGTCTAATACATGTTTTGGATTATCATGATGATAAAGATGAAAATTATAACCTTGAATATATAAGATGTATGAATTTGACGAAACGTTTGTAGCAACAGTGCTTTTGAAAAAAAAGTGCATATTGGTTGCTCAAAGGTTATTTTACAGTTTAGAGCATGGACAGTAAGGTATTGTCTTTGCATGTAAAATATAGGACATTCAAACAGTAGATGTTCAACCGACTGAATATCTCCACACGAGCACATCGATTCTTCTCCAGTCTTAATTTTGAATCGTTCAAAATAAGCTCCAAATTTACCATGACCTGATATAAATTGTGTACTAATAAAGTTTGGAGAGTAAATTTTGCATTTCAGTCGATCATATACCTGAGGAAAAAATAGGTTTTTGGTGACTGAACCTTTATCACTTGCAGACCAGTGTGAATTCCAATTAGAAGTAATATGTTCTTTCATTTTACATTTGATATATGAGATTGAGCACTTTATGTATGAATAGGGTATGTCTGCGGAAGCAGCTTCTTTCGCAAGTTCGTCTGCTCGTTCATTGCCTACAATACCTGTGTGTCCTCTAACCCAGGATAGGCATATGTGATTATTGTGATTTTTAAATTCAGACCTTATATCCAAAGCAATGGGGTGAAGATTCCTATTGTTTCTAACTGACAGAAGTGCTGCTTGTGAATCAGACAGTATGCAGGAGTTCGTTTTGTTGATAGTACTCCATCTTATTGCTTGAAGTATGGCAAATAGTTCAGCTTGGTACACACTGCATACTGGTGCTAATCGATATTTAGAATAAAATATTTCTGTACCATTATTAAAAGCGGTAAAAGCACAACCTACAAAGCTCTTGCCATCTTCTCCCTGTGTTCGAGAACCATCTGTGTATATATACACATCGTGCTTGCAAAGGCATCTTGAATTTACAACAGGATGGAGATGATTTCTTGGATGACCCAATGAGAGAAAATTAGCTCTTTGTTTAATTTCGTATTGAACACCTTCGTCAAGAAATAATTTACCCTGTTTATAACTAAGGAGCTCAGTTCTTGCAATGGCGGTTAAATAGAGTGGTGCTATGCCTGCTATAATTAGAGCTGCATCTGTTGAGATAGTTCGAAAAGCCTGTGTGATACGTAAAATGAATCCACGTTGAATTTGTAGTAATTTTTTCTGAGCCCATTTTTTATCTAGAATGTTTCGAAGAGCAGAAGTACAGTAGAGTATTGAAGGTTCAAATGCTCCATGATAAATAATACGTAAAATATCAGAGTTTAGTCCCCAAGTTGGTTTAGCAGCCCTAACTAGTGATGAATGAAATTTACTGGCTTTCTTAGCCAGATTATCAAAGTGTAGTCTGAATAGCGTACGACTATCAATTACAACACCTAGGTAAGTGAAGTGACTCACTGTTTGAATGTATTCGCTGTTAAACTTTATTAACGGGACATCCACATTCTTTTTCTTAGTGACTAACATAGCCGTTGTTTTGTGAGGATTAAAGTGAAGTTTGTTGTTAATACCCCATTTCGAAATGATCTTCAAAGTTGAATTAGCTTTTTCTGTTATGGTTTGTATATCTTCGCCCTTTATTAATATGAGAGCATCATCCGCATATGCAATAATGTTGCAGTTTACTGGCAAATCTATTTGCAACAAACCATCATACAGTATTACCCAGAGTCCGGGACTACAGACTGAGCCTTGAGGACAATCCTGCCCTATATATGAGGCGTTCAGAGCAGAAGTGGTGTAAGTCAAAATTGACTTACACCACTTTTGCTCTGAACGGCTCACATAAACTAGGCTTATGATTCGGTCGTTATTATACAAATTTAAATGACATGAATATATTATACTGTATTTTGCCTGTAAATGTATATACGAAGAACAGAGAGATTGAGAGAGAGAGAGAGAGAAAAAACAAAGAGAAAGTAATAATAATAATAATAATAATAATAATAATAATAATGATGATTTATTTAACCTGGCAGAGTTAAGGCCATACGGCCTTCTCTAACACTCAACCAGGAGTAAAAACTGCGTTATAGAAACACTACAAATTTACGAAGTACATACAAAACTGAATAAGATAATAATAATAAAATGTAAACAACAAGTAAGAAGAAATAAGACATAATATATAACATACAGAAAGAAAGAAAAAAGCGAAATAAAATGTGAACAGCAGGTCAAAAATAAATGAGGCCTACAAAGTATAAAAAATAAGACAATTATTGATAATAATAATAATAATAATAATAATAATAATAATAAATAAGAATAGTAATGATAATAATATTAATAATAATACTAATAGTAGTAATACAATCGTGCAGTACAAAGCATACAATGAATACAATATTTTTAAGTATACACAGTAAGGAAAATTATGTTTATATATAGCTCAACTTATCACATTATAGATATACCATTATCGGAAAATATGAAAACAAAAATATAAAATAAGTTAAATATCACTAGAACATAAAAAAATGTGAATACGTGGAAACATGCAATACAACACTTGTCATAATAGTAAGTTAGTTTGGCAACTCGTCATAAGATAATTTTCTGACTTGGATTTGAAAGATTTCAATGTTCGGCAGCCCTTGACTTCAGGCGGCAGAGAGTTCCAGTGACGAGAGGTATCAACAGTGAAAGATGAGGAATACAGAGATGATGTGTGAAGTGGAATTTCTAGCGTGTTATCGCGTTGTGATCGAGTATTAATATTATGATAGCGAGAGAGAGTATGAAAACGAGTAGGAATTGTATTTTGTATATTATTTATTTGAGCCGTTCAGAGCAAAAGTGCTGTAAGTCAAAATTGACTTACACCACTTCTGCTCTGAACGGCTCATATAATAACGATGATCATCAATCCCGCTTTCCTATTCACTATAATCTCCTATTTCTCTCCTAAGTAATATTTATTTTCCAGTTCTATATTTCATTATCATCTATTAACACTAATCCATATATTTTATTATACTGCGTATTTTTTTTATTGGGTTATTTTACGACTCTGTATCAACATGTAGGTTATTTAGCGTCTGAATGATATGAAGGTGATAATGCCGGTGAAATGAATCCGGGGTCCAGCACCGAAAGTTACCCAGCATTTGCTCATATTGGGTTGAGGGAAAACCCCGGAAAAAACCTCAACCAGGTAACTTGCCCCGACCGGGATTCGAACCCGGGCCACCTGGTTTCGCAGCCAGACGCGCTGACCGTTACTCCACAGGTGTGGACTACTGCGTATTCATTACTCTAATTTTTCTTCCCTTTTCAACTAATCTCATACTACAGAGTGTCCCAAATTGATGTATACACTCTTTGAAATACTATTTCACAGCAAAGAAATGAGTTAGAAATACGAGTTTTGCGGATTATGATTCATAAGGCAGTGGAAAGCATGGAAACATGTTCATCTATTTATAAACAAACATGGCGGTGCAATTATCGTTCGATGAATGTGAGTGGATACTGAAATGTTATTGGAAAGTGGAGAATGTTGTTGAGGTTCAACGATGTTGGAGGGTTGAATTTGGAACATAACCACCAACAAGGTTTAACTATCACAAGAATCCGAGACAAGTTTGAAGTCGATGGAACGGTGCAAGATGTGGTGAAAGGGCGGTGCGGAAGAAAGAGAAGTTCCACCGATAACGAGAGTGTTGATGCAGTCATGCAGGCTTTCGCACAATCCCCAAAGAAGACAACGAGGCAATGTTCTCGTGAGATTGGTATCAGCAAATCCAATGTTCATCGAGTTTTGCGGGTGACAGAAGATATAAGATCGGTTAGCTAGAATGCCTAAGTTCAGTAAACCATTGAAAAGTAAACTTCATGCTTACGTTAAGGAATTTGGTGCCCATGTGTTTTCAACCAATAGAACAGTTTTGTTATGTTTGTGAAAATACAGTTAATAACAATTACGAAGTAAAAATGTGAGCTATAGGCTATTGATATAATTTAAATTTATTGCTAAAATATATTATGCCTTTTAAAAATTTATAATGCCTTTTTCAGAGATTATTGTGCCCTTTTTACGTTTTTATTGCCTTTTTTGCCTGCTTGTTTTAATTATTATAAATGCATGAACATCCGGACTCAAGTTATAACATCACAGTTGATATAGTGGAATTTATAATTGGAACAATAAGAGAGTTGTGAAAAAAGAATCGAATGACTCGAAACTCAAATTACCCAAAGACTGATTTTCGGGAAAACTAGTTCCATAAGGACTGCCTTTTGTTAGGTTATGTTCGAATTCTTCCTCCTCTTTCGGCCTTTTATTATAAATTATAATACAGCGTAAAATGAGGGGGAAACGTAACTTTTGCATTTCTTTTTGAGCTAATGTTAGTTCTTTCCTTTTTGATGCAGACAGTTTTTGAAGTTTATTATTTTATTAATTGTAATTAAATTCAGCCAGAGTTTTATTTCGATTCAGAGCTTAAAAGAGCCTGTGCTCGGTTAAAATTGACTACAGTCTGCCATACAATGTCTTATTTTCACATTTGTTAAGTCCTTAGCTGTTGAGTAAGAAAGTCATATCCTTCACACAGTAGAACGAGAATGGCGGCTATAGAATCCATTCGCCAAATCGTAGCCTGTAGCTTTTGTTGTATATTGAATTGAATTTTGCTCCGTTGTGTATTTCAGCAAATTTATATGCCACTTTCCTCGGTTCCATCCGTAATCACGACTCAAGCTTTTTCTAATATTCCTGTAACGCACTTTCTTGTTCGGATATAAACAATGCACTTTTTCTGAGATTGTTTTTTTCACAGGGTCCATTATTCGCCGTCTGAATATATTATGTGGTTCAATGTACTTTCAGGCTGCAATTTGAAGTTTTACTTTATCATTTTAACTGCTCTTACTGCAACTTCCATATCTTCCTGTTTCGCAAGAAACCCGTTATTGCGTCTGATCTTTAACTTTTGACATCATAAATAGTAGATATTTCAGTAACCTTTGAATATCCAAAATAACATACTGTAAGTGTCCATTAGGTCCCATATAAAGACTTTCGTTGGATCCAAAATAATTTGCATTTAAAAGTGCGCGTTACAGGCATCGTGATTGTGAGGGTTCTTAGCTGGAATATTCGCCATAACTTCACTCTTCATTTTATAGGCAGAGCGACAAGACCTTCCTATTCCCCTTTCATCTGACGATAATTCAGATTTGTTGATTTCAGTAACAAAACAGAAATCGCTGCCATATAAACCTAAACAATTAACACTCTAATCTTAAATGGCATACCTTGACCAAAGTTATGTCATGGCTAGCATCAATCCACCCCAACTATCGGATGGGTATTACGTAAGTCAAAATCATGCGTTCATTTTGCCACACCTTTGTATTTGACAGTTTACGGATGTACACAGTTGTACATTGCAACAAAGTTAGTGACACTTAAAGTACACCAATCATTTTTATTTAAAATCTATCGCCATTTTCTACAACGAAGAGAATGAGGTAAGTCGCTTTCGTAAATGTGTGTTATTAGTGACCAGATTCACATCGATAGAAAAGAGGACACAAAGCTTCAAAAAGGAAGACGTCTGAAAAAAGAGTGCAGAAAATGTGTACTTAGATTTAGACTATATACTATAAATTACGTCGATATCTATTTTCTTACAAAATATTTACAGTACAGTATATATTTAGGCTTATATCATACTTAAAAGTATGTTAATATTACAAAATAATTATGATAAAACATGATAATATAGTAATATGCGTTACAGGAACGGTATGTTGACGTTTTCATGTTCGAGGAAAAGATTGAAAAAGCGAAACGTAGTTGAGCTTTTGTAATTTCCGAGAACATGAAAACAAACATACCGCTCGTGTATCGTACATTATTTTGTGCGAAGATCGTTTATTACATACCTGAAAGAGGAATTTCTAATTAGTTGCAATGAAATCTCCATCTTGGTTTCTGTTCAATTATGGAAACTTTGGAAAACAAATATATCTATCTTCAACATTGTTGCTATAAAATGTTTTCTGTGTTTACTATACTCCAGCAGGCCGTGATATACGTCTGTCTTTTTTTCCCCCCAGTCTATGATGAGTCTGGAATCTTGTTGATTTTTTCACGGCTTCCTTAATGTTACTTGCATCACAAATGTAGTAACTTTTGTGGTGTTGTAGAGTTTACTTAATTTTTGCAAATATTTAAAAACAATAATTAACAGTGCAATTTAGGTGAAATTGCAGCGGTAAGTTCCCAATTTATAATTATTACTATATTGAATGTCTTTAAAAATAATATGTTAAAAGCCTAAAGCAGTAAAATGAATATGACGCTTAAGCGGTAAGAATAGGGAAATTGTTGTGTGTTACGTTGGGAATACTGAATGTGGTATTTCACACTTACCGCGTATTGGTTGTGTGCGGAAAGCAAGCAAATACGCACGATCTCGCACAAAAGATTTTACAGTTAGCTACACATAAAGTCAAGGGAACTATAATTATTAGAGGACAGAAAATATATATTTAGATTTAGGCTTAGGCCTATATTATACTTAAAATTATGTCAATATCTATTTTATTACAGCATACGTATAATAAAGCTTCATAATATAAAATGATTTTACAGTTAACTATATACGAAAGCCAAGGGAACTATAATTATTATCAAAATACATGAAAAGACCGCACAAAATGTGAATTTAATATTATTTTGTAAGCAAAGAAAGTTACGATCGTTGACAAAGAGTATATTCCGTCGATGCTGCTGCACCTAAAGGCAAATTACTTGAAAAAGGCGTCATATCAGATAATTTAAAAATATCAGGCATACAAGTTACAAAAAGGAGGACATTTCTTGATTTTTTTAAAAAATCCACCTTGACCCCGGACAAAGGCCTAAAAAGGAGGACATGTCCGGACAAAAGAGGACGTCTGATGACCCTATGTGTTATAATCTATTTGTTTTAGTCACCAAACTATACGGATTCAAGCATAGCAATGCTCAGTAGTAGTCCCTATACTACTCTAAGTTGATGTAAACAACACGACTTGTATAACACGCGACGTAGTTAACTTCTTAAGTTCGGTGTCCGAAGTTCCATCCCTACTAATATACAGCTCTTGAGACTGTCAGCAAGGGAGCGAAGAAAACAATTTGGTGAGGCGGAAAATTTTCCGAAAAAAAAAATAGGGGGAAAATATTGCGGAAGCGTTCATTTTCAGAAACTTCTCACATCACATAGTTTATTGAGTATGTTTGCGATAATGCTTATAACAATGGAAAACACAAGAGTTTTGGAAGAAAGCGGTCTTTGTATTTTTAAAGTAAGTACTGAAGAGAAGAAAGAAATTATCGAGAGAGAGAGAAAAAAAACTAAGATAATCGATCTCGAAACTTCATTGGTTGCGGTTTGAAATGGTGATGATTGGCATAATTTCCAGTGTTCTGGTACTACTAGTACTAGTAGCGAGAAGGCTGTGAAGATAAATGAAACCACGACAGCTGAGCATCGCACCAAGGACTCTGCGCTACGTCGCCGCAAGGTAGCGACTGCACACCTCATTGCGCACTCTTTCAAGCCGAGGATACGTGCATGAAACGAAATAGTGCTCCTTTAATAGCTGCGGTGATTATTGCCATCCGTGACTATTTATTCACACACCGGCTTCGAGTTAATCGGATCTCAACCAGAGCGGAAAACTGCTGAAAGATCGGCGGCCTTTCATGGCCATGCCTATTGTAAAACTCTGCAGTGTGGATAAAAGATGATGTCGTAGTTGTTCAGCTTGTTGATGCACAATCAGAGTAAAACGAACTTAAAATAGTGTTAACATTTTGGATTAGTTCATGCTAGTGTGAATTGTGCTTCGGGTATGGCTATATACAGGTTCTTCCATATGTGACGCTTCCCTCACACCGCAAGCTCGGCCTCTCTCAGAAATATCTCGGCATCGAGGGAAAATATAGACCTGTGTGATCATTCGTTAAATTTTATAATGGACACGTGCGATACTTTTTTGAGTGAACCATAGTCAAAAAATTGTTGTGAACTGGTACTAATTTCGGAATGTCGTTTGACAACTGTATGAAGAAAAAAAATATATTGCATTCCCTTCATTAATGAGCTACTTATCATACTATAGACTCATATTCTCCATTTATAAACCTAAACAGAAACTAAATACTCAAACCGACATAACTGTAGTTTCATTCCCGACACTGGGTGACATTCTGCCTATCGGTAGGCTATGGCCTGATACGGCGTAAAATAGCATATTAATCTGAATTTATTTCACCGCCGCAGTGCTCGCAGTCTACTGTTTCTACTGTTTTACAAATTCTATAGAAATCACCGTCAAGATCTGTTTGTCTCCGTCAGTGTGTTTTCCTATGTCGTTTTAGTCGTAGGTGAAGGTCGAGTGTTACGTTTACCCCTCCATCACAGTAACCCCATTGTGTGTCCATTTGCTATAGTTAAAATGTTCAAATTACGGTCTTGCGGTATATTCGGTTAGAATTGTGGAAACACTCGATAAATAAATACATTTTTTTAAGTTTCTGGATTTATAAACACGTTGTAGAGAGTATAAGCCTTCTGTAGAGGTAAATGTTCAGCATTACTTGTTGACATCGTCATGTCTGAAGGTGTGACAAACCTAATTAACTAGATTAATTTAAATAATTAACACGACCATCCGCATTAATGGGACTCAGACGGGAATGAAGTCAGATGTTCGTGCTTCTGTCTGGGTCTGAATGCATGAGCGCATACAGACGGCCGAGATACTGAGCTCTCTTAAATTAATTTCCCTCCTAATCTGCTTCCGTCTGCAGGCTGTAACGAAAACTGCAGTAGCTACTTACAATTTCAGTCTGTGACAGTGGATTCCTTGCTATATGTAACTTTAATGAAGAGTGTATCTGTTGATTTCTAGTTCTTTTATTTACTCAGTAGCTCAAGCTTCGGGTTTCAGTCCTGTTGACTATGAGAAATGCTTTTAGCTCGGTCCTGCAAATGAGAAACCTGTGCTTTGCCTACTACTAGTAATAGCCATAGCTTCCCCTGATATGTTTTTTAATGGGATGCAGAACTGAATGAGAGAGGGGTATAAGCATGGGGAAAGCATTGGTTACCCTACCACAGTCCATGGTAGCGGATTACAACAAACTGATGCTCACGACAAAATAGCGAAAGTATTTTCGACCACAATTGAAGAGTTGAGATCCATAGTGGGCTAAGCGCCATTTATTAAAAACGGAGAAAGCAAGGGTTAAAGTTAAGTGAATACCATAATTTAATGAAGATTGACATATAATTTAATTTTAATGTGCACACTTTATATTATTTGCTATATGTTTCATTGAATTATGGTAAGCACTTAATTTTAACCCTTGCTTTCTCCGTTTTTAATGTATGGCGCTTGGCCCACTATGGCTCTGACCCCTTCAATTATAACATTAAACTTAATCAACAAATTCGGATTAAATGCATTACATATCTAGCGGTACGTAAACGAAGGCCTTCTCTGCTCGAGTTCTAGGGATCGTTCCCGACCCACTTTGGTGGTATTTAAGTATGCTTAAATGTGACAGATCGTGACAAAATTCCTGCACACCGGCGACGCTGTTATAACCTCGGCAGTTGCAAGCGTCGTTAAATAAACCATAATTTAATTTAGCTAATGAAATAATTTATTTATGTACTACTGATTAGATTTAATCATAATTTATATGAATATGTTCTCTTGACCTCAATATCTTCATTTACTTTATTTTACATCATATTGACGTAGTTCAAACAGTAGCGCTTGTCTGCTGATCCGGAGCTGCACTCGAACGTGGATCCGATTCTCGCCTGATCTAATTACTGGGTTAACTTTTTTCCGAGGTTTTCCTCAGCTGTAAGGCGAATGTCAGGTATTTTCTGGCGAATCCTCGGCGTCGTCTCGCCAAATACAATCTCGTTATCAATACCATGCTCTCTTTAAATAACGAAATTAAAAAATCAAACAACATTTCTACATCCTTAAGGCGGGTCCACAATAAACCGGGAACGGAAACGAGAGCGACAACGGAAATATTGTTAAAATAAATGTATTTATATGTTAGTATTCACAATTAACTTTCACCTTCCCGTTTCCGGGCTCCGGCAGGCTTATCGTTAATTGTGAATGCTCACATTTATTTTAACAATATTTTCGTTCTCATTCTCGTTGTCGTTTTCGTTTGCGGTTTATTGTGAATCAGTCTTTAATATAAGGTCCGGGAATAGCTACAGACGCAAACGATATCGTTGGCAAAGGCTGGGCATGTTCAATTTCTCTGTGAATTTTCTGTTAACAGGGATACATGAAAAAGTGACATTACTATGAATCAGGCTTTTACTTGCGAATGCTTCCTAAGTGTATCGAATTCGTGTTACTTAGGATTTGCAAAACCACCTTACTTTCGAGCTAAGACTGTACTTAAAGCGCAACGTATGTGGAAGAGTCACACACTAAAACATCGTGTTTGTCGTTGCAGGCTGAACGGGATGGGTTGACTCGAGCGCGTCAAGAGCTGGAGCGGAAGCTGGAAACGAAGGAGCTGGAACTCCACGAGAAGGAAGAAGAACTGTTTCTGCAGCTCGAGAAGGTTGTACGTCTTGAAGAGGACTTCGAAAAGGTAAGTCAACTATCTGTATTCCACTTAATCGTCACGTGCAAGGAAAAAGACTGAAAATCTTAAGACAGTTTTTACAGGTTGGTGGCTGGAGGTGAAAATGAGAAATTCATAACCGAGAGCATCATTTCCATGTAATGCAACTTTAGTAATGTAGAGTTGAGAATACTAAAACGTGTTCGATACAGAAGAGAATAAGGCTATTTACACACTGTCTTTTGCTAACTTGGAATTAAAGGAAAGACATGGGTGGGTTTATGCACTACGTCATATCATAACGGACACTCCATCATTTTTTAAACATCGACAAGTTTTGTACTACGTACTATGTATAGGGTGACCAAGACTTCGAAAGGTCAGATATTTATATTAGTAGACTCCGTATTCCAGCTACCTAAAGACTGAAGTTAGACATTTATTTTCCTGAACAGAATTCGAATAAAAATAAAACAGGAATGTAGAAATGTCATGTAACGTCACTACATACGAAACTGTAACAGCAATCAGACGTAATGAATCTGTTCCGGATTCACAGTCCAGTCATCATCCGCTGTAGAGAGATTTATTACTTCATAATATCACTTCCTATTGAAAAATCACACAAAGAAATTCTATATCTGATGGACTACATCATGTGCAAGGGAGACAGCGCTCTCGAGGTTGTACTCAGGACACATTTTGCACTTTGCAATGTCATTATCACTTTCGCGCTGGGTTTGGACATATATAGAATTTTTAACGTGGAAAGTGTAAGTAGATACCTATTGAAGAAAAATGTCAATTTTTGGAATACTGTACACGCATCTTACTGCTTAGCGGGAGCACGCCGATGCAACCCGGAGCATATTGCTCCTTTAGCGGCATTGAGCCGATGCAACCCGGAACATATCATTATTGGAAAAATAATACAGATTTGAACATCATCTATGTATTAATAATAATAATAATAATAATAATAATAATAATAATAATAATAATAAATAAATAAATAAATAGTCCGTGGCGCTACAGCCCTTTAAGGGCCGAGACTGACTAGCCGGCTGGGTCACACACACATGCCGAACAGAGGCGGACGATCATCCAACCAGAATGCATGTATCGTGTCATTACAGCTGGCTTTCGTAACCGGATTTCGCTACCTATCGTAGCTCCCCAAATGCATCACGAAGCTGGGTGGGCACCGGTCCCATACATTGGCCGAAATTTCATGGCAAAATTTCTTCCCCCATGAGGGCCTGAACCAGCGCGCATTCCGTGGCAGGATGGCTTACACCACGAAGCCACGGCGCTGGATATCGTGTATGTATTACATTCAAGATAGTATTAGTGGCTTGAGCAGCGAATGCTGCATTTATTTTCTTGCGCTGGTTGCGATATTTATTAAAAGTAGTTCAGGTTCTTTGTTTTGTGATTATGATAAGATGATTCTCCTCAAGATGTGACTTACGATTATTTGAAATTACACAACCACCAGGCATTTAAACGTTGTACTTAATTATAGGGATTCTACTAATCCCCTGCTATTTTTTGTTATGAATTTCGGCACATAAAGCAACGGTTCTCATTCACGATGAAATCTATCATATATCAATCTGTCCATGGTATATTATCGTAATGCACTTTCCTAAATTATTTATCAGCTATTGTTTTAGTTTTCGACAGAAGAACAATTTTATTAGCAACGCTTTGCAAACAAAGAACCATACAGCGAATGTGGGGTGACTCTATTTATGTACTTGAACAGAGTCGAAACGTATACGGCATAGATGTCCAATTGTAATTCGTACGAGGTAACCCCTGGCGTAAGCAACCCGCAGAGCATATTCTTTAAGGTCGTTTTTCCTATTTTATATGGAAAGTTATTGACCTTAGCACAGCATGCTTGACGTGCAATATCTCCTGGTTCTATAGGCGTTTGGACACCCATATACAGCAATGTCAAGTTCATTTACAGATTTCTTATTGAGAAGAGGAATAAAATTCGTTATTGTTTGCAATAAAAAGATACTTTGATTACCCATGTACTTTTCCCTTCTTATTACTCAGAATGAAAATGAAATGCATATTCTCCAAGCACAGAAAATCAGCATTAATGAGTTGGTATGTCGTCCATAAGTTGTTTTGCCGTTTACAAAATATCACTGGATGTGGCGAAGTCGAACAACGCGGCGGCTGCCTTGTGACAGGTCGTTGTCAGAAGTGGCGAATTGTTCAGATAGCTACCTCGGAGTATAGGCCTAAATGTTTGTTCCATGTGTTGTAAAATCGCTTTTCATGTTCTCTGTATTCCACACGTCCAGTCCTCCAGTTTCTGCTGTTTGCACTTGTAACTCTCGTCACATAGGAAAGCTGATGTGAATCGTGACACTCACAAGCCTTGTTTCTGAATACATATACATCGCATTTACATTCATAATTCGTTTAGTCATCGCTTTATCAGTCAGTGCAGTGCTTTATATTTGTCATAGTTGCCATGTTTTTGCTGCATTGCTTTTGTACTTTTTTTTTATGGAAACGACTATTGGGATCGATACACAGTAAAATATTATATAGGGTGTTAATGGTAATCGGTATAGTAAACTGAACCACATTATGTAAAGAATTTCTGCCGTAGAAGTTTTTTACGGATATAAAAAATATGATGTTTTCAGGTTAGTTAATATTTAATAGTGTTTTGTTTTTCTTACGAACGCCCTGCTACTGTACTCCAGCCAGGAGAAAGTCTCAGGGGAACAAGACGCAGCGGGATTATGATGTGAATGAATGTTCGTGTCATAAGATGTCATAAGGTTACACACATGGGTACATGCATCTCCATTGGCTAACTCTCAAAACACAAACGGTAACACTGATACATATTTATACTACTTTAGTTACAAAATTAGATCACGGTTAATTTCCTTGTCTTTTAATCCCTCCATACAGGAAATAACATATGCAAGAGAGCGCATGTTTTTTAAACTGACGTTATAACTGTAATATTATCTATCTACTTCGCGCTAATAGATGACGCAATAGTAAGCACATTCCTTTCACGGTTAATCTCATGGTTGGAGAACAGTAGTTACGCGGGGGTTCTGGTCGTGGGGATTGGCATAATTCAGGCTTACCATGAAGAATATTTGTACTCTAGCTGGTAACCAAATAATCTAACACAAACGCCGTTTTGATGTCCTTTTACTTTAACAATGAAATTAAATTCATGATTTATTTTATATCGTAATACTTTTGAATTTCGAACACAGCTTACATTTTTATTTTCATAAGGATGTAGACTTCAGTAAAACATCATTAAAAGTAATGTTATCCAATTTATAAAATAAGGCTTTATAATTGATGTGGAATTCATTTATCTATCACGAAAGAATTGTCAAAAAACCTGAAAGTTAGAATTTATAAAACAATTATATTACCGGTTGTTCTTTATGGTTGTGAAAATTGGACTCTCACTTTGAGAGAGGAACATAGGTTAAGGGTGTTTGAGAATAAGGTGCTTAGGAAAATATTTGGGGCTAAGAGGGATGAAGTTACAGGAGAATGGAGAAAGTTACATAACACAGAACTGCACGCATTGTATTCTTCACCTTACATAATTAGGAACATTAAATTCAGACTTTGAGATGGGCAGGGCATGTAGCACGTATGTGCGAATCCAGAAATGCATATAGAGTGTTAGTAGGGAAGCCGGAGAGAAAAAGGCCTTTAGGGAGGCCGAGACGTAGATGGGAAGATAATATTAAAATGGATTTGAGGGAGATGGGATATGATGATAGAGACTGGATTAATCTTGCTCAGGATAGGGACCAATGGCGATCTTATGTTAGGGCGGCAATGAACCTCCGGGTTCCTTAAAAGCCATTAAGTAAGTATCACGAAAGAATTAAAAGAAATTAAAACTAAAAATTATTATTTAAATAAAATAAACATAGGAAATGAAATAATCTGTTAATAATTGTTAACAAAAGTTGTTATTTTTTCTTAACTAATGTAGAATTTTTTTTATAAAAGTTGTGTGTCATTACGAAAGGAAACTACACCACGTTGCTGCATAAATATGAAATTGAACTTTCTGCCCTTATGCAGCAAAGTGACGGATTTGAGCCCGTCTGAATTATTTTAGAGTTTATAATCCTTAGAATAATTTTCTAAATTGGTAATCCTTGTAGCTCTTGGTAGAAATCCGTAACAAAGTCTTTACCGGAAGCCCCTCCCCCTTGAACTGTAAAAATTAAAGAGTTCAGCAGCGTACCATCCAACGATTTGGTCAATTCTTTTATCAATAAGAAAATAAAATATATTATTTAGTGAAACTGTCTCTTGTTACTGTATATCAAGATCACTTATATCGGTCTTTCTCGAATCTTAGTGTGAGAGAACAATCATTTATACTTTCCCCTCTTTAAATTAGGACAAAACTGATTGGAAATAAAATCTGATTTAATTAGATTAATATAACTAATGAATGCACAGCAGAAACATTTGTTATTCCGATCTGTCTGTCTAATTCGTAGATGGAAGGGATATAATTATCTCTGTTATTTGTTTATTTAGGGACCAAACTATTAGGTTTATGAGGTAGTTTGGTTTATTTTACAATTCATTTTGTCTTCAGATAAATCTAATATAATATAATATAATGAAAATTTTATCATTATTTATTATTAATTTTAATAATCATCTATCAGTGATTTTATAAATAGTCTTTTAAATATATTGATATTACATCACCATTTTACTCATAATTAATAAAATTCAACAATTAAGTCTTTTCCACCAATATTAATTATTGCTGACATTCGTATTTTGTTAATTTAATGCAAGATATAATATAATATGCTTGTCATTTTAATCATTCCATATGTGTTTTGTAACATGAGTTATATGTATCTGCAATCATATCGACCTTCCAAATTTATATATCCGAAAATGTTTCTACATAAATTTTTCTACATAACCCTTTTTCCTAATAGACATACTACACGAAACTCAAGAAAAAAATATATATATTTGTCATGCATATTACAATGTACATTTGTTAAATTTGTTCAAGGTTTAGATTACGTGTCTCTTAACATATCTGATGATGCCGAAAAGGCTAAAACTTTAATATTCTTTGCTGTAGCAAATAAACATTTGCAAAATAGATAAATCATATAGATTGAACTTAAAATTTTCATTATATGGTTTGGTTTAGTTTAACTTAGTTATGTGGTTCAGTTGGCCAAGCAGTTAACGTTTGTAACTATTGCAAATAGCAGGATATTTCATCATCTCCTTTTCAACTCTACTATGTTCAGGTAAATTACAGAACACATTTCCTGTGTTTGCTGGCATTGGTCTGTCTCCGCCCTGATCAAGCCTTTATTTTATAGGCCTTTGTATCAGAACTAAACTAATGTATGTTAATTGTTTCAAATGTAAGATATCTATAAACATTTTTAGAGCTGTTATACTGTATATGAACGGAATAGATAGATTCGTTTCCATAGCGATTTTGTGTTGTCATATACCCATCATTACTCCAGCCTTGGTACTCTGAATTACATTAATGGCGTCTCGTTCTTTAGTCGCATTCACAATGGAACTGCGTCTTCTAACCCCCATCCCTACTGTGCACGTGTGGCTTAACTCGCCTGTATTATGTATTCTAATTTTAGTGGTGTTCATGCTAATGTAGTAAGTAGCTGCACAATTAGAACTGGTTTGTGATGTATACCAACATTTCAGAGGTGCAGCGCCACGCACTCATAGGAATGGCTATCTCTGTGTCTTACTAGCATATCAGTGAGTGGAGGATGAAGTACTAAATGTAAACACAACTTTGAAACGTGGCGGCATTAATGGAATAGATTTTACTGTAAAGTCGTAGATTTTCTAGAAGTTATATCTTTCTTTGACCTTGTGCTGTTGATATTTGTGTCGATAACGCGATATCTACCGTAACCGTTTTTTTTCCCCCTCTTTCCTAATACCCATTTTGAAATTGGTTCATCACCCAGAAGTCGTATAGTCTATAATAGCCAAGTTGAACCTTAACTCGTACATGTTAGTGGCATTTGAATTATGACCACCCCCACCACCTTGACTTGAGGGGAACGGACTTGCCAGCTCTCCGTCCCTTAATATAACATTCACATTAGTTCATTCGCAGTGGTGGCGGCCATGTGAGTTATTGTAATTTTCAATGGCATATTCAAAGATGTCCTGATATTTATTTCACGAATCATGGGAATTGCAATATTTTTATGTCAAAGATAACAACCAAGTGAAGTGTCTCATTTGTTCTAAATATGCAGTGAGGCTCCACATAATTTCCAAATGGAAGTACTTGAATTAGGGTAAAGTTGCCTAATTCCGTGATACTCCTAATTCCGTGATACGTTTTTTTCAGTGAATGTCACGGGATTAGGCATCATAGTAGGAAGTTCACCGATGTCTCAAAAGTAGCCGAAAGATGCACTCTTTCGAGAAAGATGTCTGGCGCTATAGTCGAATGGCAAAGCTTTGACTGACATTCAATCTAAGAAAAGTATCACTGGATTAGGGGTATCACGGAAATAGGCTACTTTACCCTACATAATTCTACTACAATGAAATATTCTAACGGAGAAGGCTGGGAACTATTTAAATCACTGTCCTGTGATAGATTTTCAAGGTTACGTGTATTTGCAACAAATGTAATAACAATCTTCGGATCTACATACATTTGCGAGCAAATCTTTTCTAAAATGAATTATATTAAAACCAGTATCGAAATAGGATACGCGACTTGGTATATCTTCTAAATCATTTGTGCCAAATATAGATAAACTTCTTAAAAATAAGAGTTGCCAGAAAAATCACTAACATAAATGTGAAGTACAAACGGGACGAAATCTACAATGTTCGGCGTTCATATTGAGATAATTGCATTAAATTTCGTTAAAGAATATCATAGTGCACTCAACTCACCACGAAAACTCAGCAGACATAGTAGCCCATGTTTGTAAACACAGAGTTCACGATCACAACAGAAAGTCGCAGCTAGTGGAAAGAGGTAAATCCATCCTCCCCTCTTTCAACTGCGGTTGCGCATCCCTTGTCTATAAGAAGAGGTGAATCTGTTTTCATCATTGGCGTTTTTATGGTTCCGATAAAATTTGTTTCCTCTTTTAGATCTCATAATTAAATTGAGCTTCTCTGGAACACATACAGCCTACTTTGGACTAATGAGTGAACTATTTTTCTCGAATGCTCCCCCCTCCAATGGCGGGTATTTTGACTTTTGCGTCGTTCACCCCAGTGTCCCCCTCAAATGTGAACACGCGTACTTGTAGACTCTTTGCAGCAGAATGTTGCACTTGGTGCATCATGGGAAGTGGTCTACAGCGCACCAGTGTAATGATTGGAGGTAGAAATTTATACCACAACATGAGGATATTAGGTTAGTTATGTTTAGACTGTCGTTACATCATGAATGACATGAAGCCTGAGGTATGGCCAGGTTACGACTGAAATGTGTTTTGTATCGCAGCAATTGAATGGGGATACGTTTCTCGTGCGCAGGGTTCAGCGCTGTGCTCCGGCAATTGGTTTGTTTACATTGCACTGCGATTCGTTGACTGGTTAACAACTTCACCCTGCTTATACCATGACAGAGTTCCCTAAAGGCTGGTTCACAATAAACCGGGAACGGAAACTACAACTAGAACGAGAACGGAAATGTTAAAATAAATGTATTTAAATGTGAGCATTCACAATGGTTTAACATTATTTCCGTTCTCGTTCTAGTTGTTTCCGTTCCCGGTTTATTGTGAACCAGCCTTAACAGGTGTACCCATGCACCTGCATTGCTAGCTACGCTCACTTTCTATTTGAACAACGAACACTCTATGCATACCTAACCTTATAGTCTCTGTGGGTAAAGTTCTATCTTTGGTGATGATTATTAGTGGAACAATAGTGGAATGCCAATATGGGAAATGGGAATACCCCACGAAACCTATCATCTAACATCGTCTTCCACACCTGTGGAGTAACGGTCAGAGCGTCTGGCTGCGAAACCAGGTGGCCCGGGTTCGAATCCCGGTTGGGGCAAGTTACCTGGTTGAGGTTTTTTCCGGGGTTTTCCCCTCAACCCAATAGGAGCAAATGCTGGGTAACTTTCGGTGCTGGACCGCGGACTCATTTCACCGGCATTATCACCTTCATATCATTCAGACGCTAAATAACTTAGATGTTAATACAGCGTCGTAAAATAACCCAATAAAAAAACACCGTCTTTGTCCACCACTAATGTTACGTGTATCCACGGGGTTTTAAAACTCGTCGCCGTCGCTATAGCCGTTGGTTTAATGATTCTACGCCTATTTCTTGAAGGTGGAGCATTTAAAACACTTACATAATTTACATCTCACTGGTGAAGAGGGTGTCTTGTTCTGTTGTGAGAACTACTCACGTGTTTTGGTACTTGTAAAAGTTTGTAATTACTTTAATACAACTTCTATTTGCATGAACACCAAATGGACACATGTACATAGGTCTGTCTCCAAAATTGAACTGGAACGAAGATGACAGCCCCTCCTCTTCTTCTACATGAGGATAAAACTAATGCGAGATGACGTTTAGTTAGACGCATTCTAGTCAGTGAGGTCCGTGTAGCCCGCGGCAGAAGCCTGGAGCATACAGAGTTGTTCCCGGGGGGCCGACCTTCGTTTCGGGCTGGCAAGCTCTCTGTATCGATTGTGTGCGAGATGCTGTGTGACCCAGAATTGAGGCGCAGGGGAGACGCCCCCTTCTCTGACCTTCCAGCCACGTGCAGATTACCACGAGAGAGCTGGATGAGATGTCATTTCTTAGCAGACTGGTCTGTCGTCACCCCGTCAACGTTAAATAACAAGACAGTGTAATAATGGCGTCGCCTTGTTGATATTACTCCTTCCCCAACAGCTGACATCTGCCACGGTCGGCGAAATTAACTTGGTCATCAACGAAGTTGCTTCTCGAAAGTAGTTAAATTGTGTAGTACTTCGCAGTTTGACAAGTCTTAACTGTTAAGTTTGTGTTTTCAACTTGAGGTGCAATTTTCGCAATTCTCTGCTAGGCAGCCCTTCCACGCTTACGTTGTTGTAGATTACTCATTTTTTCAAGTTCAAAGTGTAAATGTTAATATTACATTTCATTAAGAATTACGATAACCTAGTAATATTAAATACAGGGACATCATTTTATTTTTACTTCAATTTTTATTGTACCTGAGTTTTTTAATGTACTTCACTCCCACCCCTTCTACTAACGAAGTTCAACCGTCCTCCACACAGATCCAAGACCGCATATACAGTCATAGTAGCCTTACGCTCATAGTAAACAGTACGTTCCAAAAATATGTTCGCGTTTTCCAGTGAGGAAAGAGCTTTCAATATTGAATCATTTTCGCACAGGCACTGTCGTCCATTTGCCTACGTCGTATCTCGGTTTCCCCCACCAGATTTTATTCGCCAGCTAGTGGCTGGGCTGTCTTAGCTCTTTTCCGAGAACATTAATAACGTCTACGTAATATTATACAACTGTTTAAAATAACTTAAAGAAAAGGGCTTCGTTAAGTAATTAACTGTCACGTGATTTCCCTCCTTTTTACGACCCTACAACATAACTACTTGGACGGACAGTAGATAGTATGTCTGAGTAATTCTATCTTTTCGGATCGGGCAGAAGTGAAGATTGAATTTACAGTACGTAAGGTACTCTTTTATAGAGTAGGTACAGAATTATTTCAACATGAGTTACTAGTACGAAGAACGAAACTGGTAATTGGAATTAAGTACAATAGTCTATAGTGCGATAATATGCACATTAGAACTGAAGCCTGTATCGAAATGAACGGCCACCATTTAAAAAAAATGTGTTTAAATATCCATATTATGATTATTTTTCAATTTAACTTCATTCTCTATATTGTACGCTAATGTGCTGTAGACAGTATAATATACACTGCATAATGAATACGTTCACACGGACAGCTCAGTTCGTGAGTAAAAACACTCATTGTTAATACTGTACTATATTTTGGTTAAACAAAAACCTAATGAAAATGATTAAACTCAAAAGCGCAATATTTCCTACTTTACGTAAATGGATGAACTACTTTTCTTCCCTCCTATACCTAGTAAAGTGATTTGTTTGTATACTACGCGAGTATCATCGAACTCCAGTCGTGGAAGGGGGTAGCAAATGGCGTTGATCCAGAGGTATAGGCAAGTTAATATTAAAAATGTTAGTGAAAATAAAATGATGTCCCTGTATAACATATTAATATCCGTAAAGAAGAATAAAATGCATAAAATTTGCTGATGTTATGGCGTTCTTAGCAGAAGAGGAAATTATAGGCCTACTAAAGGATATGCTACTGGAGTTAAGTGACAGCTGTGAGCAGTATGGGATGAAGATAAATGCAAATAAGACGAAGAGTATGGTCATAGGAAGGAAAATACAGAAGGTAAGCTTGCGAATTCTAAATGAGGCAGTTGAGGAAGTGGACAGCTTCAAATACTTGCGGTTGTACTGTAAGCAGTAACATGATCTGCTGCCAGGAAGTTAAAAGGAGGGTAGCAATGGCAAAGGAAGCTTTTAATAGAAAAAGGAGTATCTTCTGCGGACCTCTGGAGAATGAACTAAGGAAGAGACTAGTGAAATGCTTTGTGTGAATTGTGGAATTGTATGGAGTAGAAACATGGACATTACGACGAAGTGAAGAGAAGAGAATAGACGCATTTGAAATGTGGATATGGAGAGGAATGGAACGTTTGAAATGGACGGGCAGAATAAGAAGTGAAGCTGTGCTGGAAAGAGTGGGTGAAGACAGAATGATGCTGAAACTGATCAGGAAGAGGAGAAGGAATTAGTTGGGTCACTGGCTGAAGAGAAACTGCCTACTGAAGGATGTACTGGAAGGAATGGTGAACGGGTGAAGAGTTCGGGGTAGAAGAAGATATGAGATGATAGACGACATTAAGATGCATGGATCATATGAGAAAAGAAAGAGTAAGGCAGAAAATATGAAAGAGTGGAGAAAGCTGGGTTCGCAGAGAAAGACCTGCCCTTGGACAGAACACCAAATGAATGAATGAATTAATTAATTAATGTCCGTAATAAACAATTGTGAAGTAAATATTTTAATTACCTTCCGATATATTACACTTTAAAAACACATCACGGGTGTGACAGTATTTGGGCAATAGATGGTGTGTTAAGGTATTAAGATGCAGATTTCTGTGAATGAGAATAGCAGATAGTTGTAGTACTTTATTTACTTATAAGGCAACACCTACTAAACACATTGTTAAAAACAGATTAACCTTTTTATGATAATACACAAAATTATAATAACCCTGCACCATCACGGTAGTGACATGAAATCCTTATGGATGTGACTCATCTGATTTGCCTATCAATAACTAAGCAATTTATGACAGTTTTCAATGTATTGCAATATACTAATTAATTTTGTACAATGTTAAACATTTTCAAGGTAGAGATTTTCATGCTAATAGCTTTTAAAATAATTATTATGTAGAAAGTTCACATCTCGAAAATTCTTTTCAAACCCATTACTTTCATTTCATCATTATCATCTGCTGCACTCTGACACACACAAACATTTTTATACTTTTTCTTCTTCTTTACTGACCAGAATTGGGAAAAAATATAGCTCCCAGTTTAAACAGCTGATATATGATGATCATGATATCGTAGCCTGTTTGATAAATTGAAAACTATTCCAGCAGGGTATGCTTAGGCTGAAATATCTGGCATCTTTCTTTTACTGACTGAATAGTCAGTGCTGTCATAAGATGGCATTCATCAGATGATGCAAAAAAAATTCTTTGCAATGCAGGAATACTCTCTATATGTTCCCATCGGTTTTTCAGATATGGTTTGTTTTCTTCAATATCTTTACTTCACATATAGGCCTACAAAATTTGTATAGAACATACTATGTAGGTACTGCAGCACATAAAAAAAAATCTTTAGTGTTGTTTATCACTTCCTGTCTCTCTACTACTGACTGACGCCCGTGATTTTCAAAGAGCTGTAAGTCAGATTATGTTAAGAACAGGGCATATGTTCATAGAAATGTTTTTGTTCAGAATCACCAATATTATCACCTCTCACACCATGTACCAGCGCCGGGCATGAGAGCTACTCCGTTTAGCTGGCCACAGCTGCTCTCGCTCCGCAAGGCACTTCAATTCCAAGCCAGAGCAGAACGCTCACGCAGTGGCGGACTCACATTACAGCTACCTTCCCTGCATTAATATGACAAGAGCCACGGTTGTTCTATTCATTCAGTCTGTACTTTGTAAGGATATTACATCAATCCATTGTACAATATAGACTTTATAACACTCTCATTAATTTAATGAAATAAACTTCACTCAATGCACACACACAAATCATTAGACTTATTTACACAATGTATATGAACAATGCTTTAACAATTACATAATGGTGTTAATAATATAAACATATGTAATAAAGAAACACAAAAAGGAAATTAATAATAAACGCACTCTTACACTTTTCTTTTGCATGAAGAAACTTTGTAACAAAATCGTACTTCTGTCAGTCTGAAATCAATCTAAATATTTTCTATTGAAACAAAACTATTTGAAACTCAATAACCAAAATAACTATGTGGTTGTTTTCCGAGACTTATGAGGCCGTTTCATTTGCTAAAGCCGTTCAGTGTTTGTAACAATGAATTAGCCATGTTCAATCTCAAAATATAATTTAGGTTTTTGTCTTGCATACAATTTTCAGGCGGGTGCATCTTCAAAGTTCGCCATCCTACTGCAGAGTCAACCACTGCAATGACAGCGAGTGACGTACAATATGCATGCGCCATAGCGCTCGAAAGAATTGCTCTTTAAAGTAACAGCGCTCATTTCTCAGAATCATGTAATGTGCCCAGCCCTGCCATGTACCTTTCCTCCTGACTCACCCTGTATATTTACTACTTATGATCCATAAAATAAAATTGTTGGGGAGAGGTATAGGCCTACTATCAATGGCGATTTGAAGATGAGTGATAGACATAGGGGAGAGTCGGGTAGTATCGGACATCGGGTAATATCGGACAGTGAGTTTCTTTCATCTACTACACGATGATAGTATCTGATTGACATGGTTACGTTTCTGTGATGTCGCATAGAGAAACGTAACCATGTCATTCAGGTACTACCATATGGTGATAGATGAAAGAAATGCACTGTCCGATATTACCCGATGTCCGATACTACTCGACTCTCCCCTAACATTATCCCATCTTTGAGAAACACTTGATGATTTGAAGGAGCGGGAGAAGGAATAAGACACATTATAAATACACATTCAAATACTGCACTCATACTCGCATGCATCAATTTGTAACATTTTACTTTGAAGAAGTTTGTAAAAAAAAGATAGGCTGTCAGTTTTATCTTCCTTATGGCGTGTGTCACCCGTTTATCTGTAACATGATTAACGTGTATTATTAAATTATGAAATAACGCCTTCAAATTGTGCCACGCCCGTATAATAAGCAGGTAATAACACTAGTTTGCGAAAAGAATTCAGCATTTACGCTGTCAATATCATGCCGCTCTGTGCCTTCATATTCGTTGGAAGCTTTCAGCTGTGTAACGTAGTAACTTGGCTGCCATGTTCTCATTATAATAACCGTGATTAATATTTAACGAAATGTAGAGTTGTCATTTTGCAAACCTTGACATGTTTTCATCTGTTGAACATAGAATGCCAAAGGCTGTATAATTTGTTCTTTCAATGTACGAGTATTTTATAATGATTATTAGGAGTTTGAAATGTCTTTCGAACCTAAATTCTTATTCGTATATATTTTGTATTAACTCCTTCAGTCCTGAATTTATATTAAAACAATTGAAAAAAAACTGGTCACATAATCATTCTGGGGATCCAGAATTCCCAAATCAAGTCTTCACAGAAAATAAAAATTTGGGGACAATTTTGACCCCTGGGGCCCCAAAATTTTAAATTTTATTTTTAGTTCAGGTATAGAAATATTTCAAAAATAATATTCTCCATTTCTATCACATTGAATTTTTCAAAATATTTAAAAGTATCGAAGACATTCCAAAAAAATAAAAAAGAAACAATGTACACTATAATGTACAACAGGCCTGAGGGGGTTAAAGTCGTGTTTCTTCTTCATTTCTCTTACTTTCTTCATTATTTCATGCATACGTTCATTCATTTTTTCTGTGATATTAGTAACTTTTTCTGCCATTCTGGCAATTTTTTAATTCCTTTAATTGCCTATTCATTTTTTTCATTCGTATTTATTTCTGTTTCTTCCTTTCTTTCTTTTTGCGAGCCTTTTCCATTTTCAACTTGTTTATTTTTCTTCGCTCTTGTAATTAATTTTTCCTGAATTCTTTCATTACTGTTTTTGTCCGTTTTTACATTCTTTATTTTTCTACCTTTCATTCCTTCTCTATCTGTGTGTGTATATATATATATATATATTCATTCATTCATTCATTTGAGCCGTTCAGAGCAAAAGTGGTTTAAGTCAAAATTGGGTAGTGAGGTGTAAAGTAAAAATTCTGTAAAATACAGCGCAAAGTAGCAATTAATATGTCCTTCGTGCTATCCACTGACTACTAATAGTTTAAATAAATTGAATATTAATTGCTACTTTGTGCTGTATTTTACAGAATGTTTACTTTAACCTTCATTACCCATTTTTGACTTACACCACTTCTGCTCTCAACGACTCATTTCAAAGATTCTTTGATTTATTTATTTATTTCTAGTTCTATCTGTTCCTTCCATCTGTATTTTATTGTCGTTGTATGCTCTTTGTTCTCTTTGCGCGTTTGTTTCTGTTTTCCTTAAGTTTGTCTTTCGCTATCTTTTCGTTCCTCAATTTTTACTTGTTTTTTTTTTTAATTGCGATACCGCATTCATAATGAACGAAAGCATTATTGCTTAGGCTTCCATTTTTGCACTGATATTTGTGGACTCGAATCTGCCGAAGTGTAAGGTGTTATTTGTTCGTTGTCTATGGCATTCTCTATCTTTACTTAGATGAAGTTTATGTTTCTGTGTAATTTTTGAAGTTTGAAATTGCTTCTAATACTGTAAGGTTTGGCAATGTGATTGTAGAAATTTGAAACGAAAGAAGAGGTTGTATTCCTATGTTATTTATTTCTTTATGATATAAAAAATATGTTTATTTTATTCTTCTGTCCGTGGTTTTTCGTACAACAGCAGGGTCTAGTGTCAATGCCATTATAACGTATGTAGGTATAGTTGAGTTGACATGAGATCGTAATGACTTGATCATATATCTAACTGGAGCAATATAACACTAGCGATGAAGGACTATGTCTGCCGTAGGCAGGATTCGACCCCACATCGATGGATAAAACCTTAAATTAATTTCTAAATTTTAATAATATAATGAGCACAAAATACATGGGCGTTGAAGTACAGTTGTAAGAAGGTTATGATTTCTACTGATGTTCCTGTTTTCTTACTTCTCGCCCACACTCGTGTAGTAAAACATGGCCACAGTATTCGTCCTCGTTTGCGATATTTACTCTCATCATTACGCAGTAGAAATCTGGAGCTATTAAGTTTGACAGGCTCAGTCAAGCGTATTCAAACTTCACATCACCGATCAAAGTGTTTTCCTTCACGTAAAAACTTGATTTCGTGAATGTGAAGTTGTGACAACACTTGATCAAGCTAGCGCACCGCAATTATCTGCATACCCGAGGAAGGTCAGTGGCATTTTATTCAAGCTTACCACATTCCAAAATAAAATATCCTGCTGGAATCATTATTATTACAATCACCAATATTACCATCACAATACAATCAACGTCAAAATCATCATCACCACCACCTCCACCACCACCACCACCACCACCACCACCACCACCTCGAACGACATGAAAATAATCACCGCTATCATCCCTTTATCTTTATGGCAAGGAAAATCAGTACCACCATCACAATCACCACTATGAAAACTCTTACACCACCACCACCACCACCACTATTTATAAACATCAGCATCACAAGTGAGATATAATATGAAGAAAGACGATATAGGGGTTGCGTTCTTTCGAATTACGCCTGCTTCACTTGTTTTCCCCCCTTTCACTTTCATCCGTAAAATTAAATTTATGAGAAAAGCCGATGAACGCTCAGATCAGACGATCGCCGTTAGACGCAAGAAATAATTCATCCTTGAGAAGTAGGGGAGAATTGGGGAGTATCGAACATCGGGTAATATCGGACAATGCGTTTCTTTCATCTACCACCAGATGTTAGTACCTGAATGACATGGTTACGTTCCTGTATGCGACATCACAGAAACGCAACCATGTCATTCAGGTACTATCATCTGGTGGTAGATGAAAGAAACTCGCTGTCCAATATTACCCGATGTCCGATACTACCCAATTCTCCCCTAATCATGAACTCGATGCAGAGGATGTAGATATGTCGCACATTTTTTCTCCTTTTTCTTCTGAGTCATCACTTAGGTGTGGATTGGAGTCCCTCATAAGCGTGTTACATTATCACGGATTTTCCGTAATTATTAAGGATTTCCTCCCAGTATTACGGTATTACGGTTAAAGGGAAACTTATTACGGAAAAACAAAATTATCAACAGTAATCTCACTAGAGGTTTTGATTTATCTAGAGAAAATCAAAACTCAAGTGGATTTAATTGATTATTACACGATTAGAAGATAGTATATAAAGATTAGAAGAAATAAAGTACTCTAATACAATAAAATATTAATTGACGTACTGAAATTCTATTTAACTAATATTAGCTTCACCAAAACGTTTGAACGGAGCTGCTATTTTCAGTTGACTGTCTATGCTGTAAACAAATGACGATTGCAAAGCATGTTTTATAGTACCGTAAAGAATTTGCAGTTTGAAATGTTGGCAAACAAAGAAAGAAATGCTAGGGTAGTGATAAAAACAAACAAATGCTAGGGAAGCGATAAAATTAAACAAATGCTAGGGAAGCGATAAAATTAAACAAATACTGGGAAGCGATAAAATTGTGCGATAAGCAGCCATGATTGGTTGAAAGACGTCCTTTCGTACCGTTTTATTGGTCAAAAGTAGTATGACGTAGTAAAAGTCCAATAGTCACGACAATATACGAGTATCTTGCACATATATCTTCCGATAAAATGAGAAAAAAAAAGTAAATAAATATTAAATTGAAGCTGAATTTCTGAAGCATGCAGAAGTTTAGTTATTTCACACAGAAAAAAATGTTTCATATTTATTGCTTGAATATTTTATTCGCAGACTAGCCATACTCATGCGCTTCGCTTCATTTGCTACAAACAGATCTTTTTTCTCAGAATGGCTTAGTAACATATGGTTGGCCTACGAAAGGGATTAAGCATTTTTTAATATCAACTTGCATTAGAATACAAAGTTTACCAAATTCTTGATGTTTTAAGAAATGCCTAAGAAAAAAATATTTTGGCAAGGTTAAGTGATACTTAAGTGATACCTTACTGTTCTTATTCATATTCTTTCTTTACTTCTCGTCATGTTTTTATGTTTTTTACAGGCTGTATCTGTATGATCTTTATATTATGTTGTACAACATATTACAGTATGTATCTGCAATTTTTAAACTTAAAAAGTCTGTCTTCTGAGGTCTTTTCTCATTGTTAGTTTGGTATCAGAAGTGCTTGTCATGTATAAGACATATTCCGCTCACGAACCGAGGACCATAAAAACCATGAGAGAAACCAAGACGAAATCGTCTCTTGGTACATTGAGGTTTATTGCGATAACAGTTTTCACTTGAACACTTTTTAGGTTAAATAAAAGTGCTCACCAAACATTAACCCATTTCCTTTCCTCTTTGTTCATAGAATTTACTGACGACCATAAACACAACTTTCATTAACTTGTAGTTTCATTGCGGCAATTGATTTCGGTTAAGGACGGCAGAACGCGGTCTCGATGACCACGTACGTGGTTAGAGAAATACGACTATTGCAAACCATCTCTTACGTTTATTTGTAGTATTCTTGAATCGTCTCAGGTTCAATGTTTTATATTGGAGGATATGAAGAAACGTTAATAATGAAGTTAGAGAAGGCATTTGATACAGTAAATCACAGATTGTATTGTAGAACTCGTATAAAGACAGTAATGCGATAATAAAAGCCATTCAAAGTCTATACATATAAGTTTCCCATTGATAGCATTAGCGAATGGGTCGATAGAATACATGCATGCATGCATACATACATACATACATACATACATACATACATACATACATACATACATACATAGACCGATTATTTAGTCCTGACAGCTCTGTGACGCGAAAGAGGGGAATTAATAGGAGTAGTTGGGAGAGCTTCGGAGTAGAGATAAGAGCGAACGGTCAGTAAAAAATGCAGTACAGTTTAACTGCACTGGAAACACACCGCTCTGCCATACGTGTGACATCCAATCGCTTTGAATGCAAGCGACTGACTAACCCGAACACCCTTTGGCGTAACTTAATGGACTCGCCTGATCCAGGCGCACATTGTCGGCGACTGTAAGGACTAAATAATCGTACTGTACATACATACACACACAGATACATACACACACCTACCGTATACCTGTACGCAACGTGTGTTCATACAGAGTTCTCCTTATGTAATGACTCTTCCCTCACATCGCAAGCTCATCAGTTATGCGCCTCGCACATTTACCGCGAATTCGTGCGCCGTTTCTATTGTAGGCCTAGGAACTTCAGTTTGTATGGAAGCCTGTTTAGTGGGGGGAAATTTTTATAAACAAGTTAAAAATGAATATTCACAAGTGTATCTGTTATGTGTCACAAAATACGTTCAAAGTGTCCTAATACATTTTTGACATCTTCGAAGATTGTTCTGAAGTCACTCGACAAATCTCTTTCTGTAAAGTGTTCGAAATTAATTGTTGGATTGTATTTTCTGCCTAATCCATTTGGTACTCGACGATGATATCTTTAGAATGTATTTTGCCACAGCAGCAACGATTTAGTAATAAGAACTTAGGTGTTATCCCTTACAGTTGTGGGAACAATAGAGTAATGGAATAATTTTGTATATTACGTCTCTTATGAAACCTAATAGACCTAATTTGGAAAATTATCTTAATTTCAGAATTACTTCTAATGAATGAATATTTACTACAATTAATAGCTGCCGTTGTATAGGGAATAACTAGTCTCCATTAACTATAGGCCTAATATTAATATTCGCTATCGGTGGTGTAGTAGTTGTCGCACTTCTTATTAGTGCTGCAGTTTGCGAGTTCAAATCTGGTCAATGATTGGCCATTTTCATTCATAGTGTTCTGCCCAAGGGCAGGTCTTCCACTGAAAACCCAGCATTCTCTAGTCTTTCCTATTTTCTGCCTTCCACTTAATCTCCGCATATGATCCATATATCTTAATGTCTTCTATCATCTGGTGTCTTCTTCTACGCCGAACTCTTCTCCCGTTCATCATTGCTTCCAGTGTATCCTTCGGTAGACAGTTTCTTCTCAGCCAGTGACCCAGTCAATTCCTTTTTCTCTTCCTGATCAATTTCAGCATTGTTCTTTCTTCAACCACTCTTTCCAACACTGCTTCGTTTCTTATGATTAACCAGTGACTAGTAATTTTAAGAGTGATAAAATGTTTGTCATCTTCTTGGAAAGTAAGTTAAGTCAGGAATACTATGTCGTTATTTTCGTTATGTATTTTTTTTTCCTCTGAGAGGGCTGCAGGAAAAATTACCGGTAATTTTCTTCTTGGAAAAGAGTCCTGATTTCTTTGATGGTGGATTACAGCGGTCTCTGATATTCGGACACAGATATTTTAACATCGTTGCCGGTTTTTATGTTTGTGCACTTGGTCAAAATGAAACTGACCGGCATGTAAGTTCGAATCGGGTATTTCCGTGAACGCTCGGGACAGCCAGGCTTTGTTTAAAACAGGGGTCGTCAGCACAGAGCACGCTGGGGCTAGCCTCTCTTACCCGCAGAAAACGCAGTGCACTATAGTGCTCTCGTAGCTGCTAGCGGGTATGCTCTCTATCTCTCCCTGTTGCACGACGGTGCGCAGGGAACGGCACCGCGTACCCATTGCACATTTCAGCGAATGCTGACGACCACTAGTTTAAAAGATTGCGTATATTCTTCTAGTAGTTGTAATGGGGAACACAACTATTAATCACTAAAATCTTCCGAGAAAATAATTCATATACGAGATTTAAAACAGACATCGTTCAGAGTGTTTAAACAGTGAATATTGTAACACAAACAGTATATAATGTATAACAGGTTCTCAAATGGAGTAGGATCATTGCTAGTTACAATGCCGTTCTTACTGCAGTAGTACTCTTAACGTAGTGGTAGAGCGTCAGCTTAAGTGTTCGTGAGGTTGCAAGTTCAGATCTTAAACTTTTTTTTTTTTTTTTTTTGCCTTTCAAATGCATCAGTGAAAATATAACAGAATTACGTCATTTTTTTATTCTAGTCCTCCTCTGGATATATTCTGGATTAAAAATGCATTGCAAGCATTGTGCCAGTCCAAGTTCAGTCTCTACCTCCAAAAGGAAGAACAACTGAGGCATAGAGGCGCCAATGCAATTCAAACTGGGATATAGTGGGTTTGTTTTTTGTTAGAAGCGAAATTTATGACTTTGGTTTCTGCTTCTACTGCAATATTTTGAAAGATGTTGATGATTTATTGGCTTACCTCAGAATTTGGAAGATTGAAGATGATATGTGCTTGAAAGTTGTATATTTTGTTTTTTAGAAAAAAAAATAAGAGAAACGAATGTGGATGTTTGCGTTAGCCTTGAGCGCGAAGTGGACACGCCAAGTTTCAACAGTAGGTAATCATTTTTCTGCTTTTGCTGTCGGTGATATTAGCATTAGCCTCGTAATAGATTACTTGTCGCGTGCAGGTACATCGAGGCGCTGGAGTCAGGTTGTACCAAGAACGGCGCGAAATGGCCTTAGGGAGGCAATTCTTACGCTTATTTGTGCCATGAAAATGAGATTTCCTCGTATTTGAATAATAATAGTAATGTCTTACAATGTAACTCCGTTCTTCTGTGCAAGTGAGAAGTGCAGTTACGAGTTCCTGCTTAGAGCAAGTAGACTATATCATTATCTCAATTGGTCTGCAATTCTCATCGGAAATAATTGACAATTTTATGCAAGTTTATTTTACAGAACAATTGACAAATTGTGGCTGGCACCACAGAATCGGCTAGTAATGAGAGAAGTGACGTATGGGAATTAGTTAGCCTAATTTGCGTCGGCTTTCCACACTGGTAACTCTGCTTCGAATCCCTGCCGGTCCAACTCGAATTTTTGGTGGACAAAAACGATGTTTGGTAGGTTTTCACGGGGTACTCCCGTTTTCTCTACTGGCACTTTATCCTTGCACCACTACTCATCATCATACGTAGTTCGCCTCCTATTGTGCATTAAGGGCAACGCGTTCTTGGCGGCTGAAAAAACTACAAGCTTCGACGCGTTGCCCGCTTGGGTGAATGACGGAAGTCCAATACCCTCCATTAGATAAAAAATATATTTTACTTTTATTTTTATTCACGTGGCAAAGTTTTCACGGTCTATCAACTGACCTTTTCTTCCAACACTCCAGTCACAGGTCTGCCAGGCACCTTCTAAATAATAGCTATTCATTATATTGGGAAGACCTTGAATACCTTTCCGAGAACTGCCAGTTGACTGTTTATGTAATGGGAATAAATATTCATATTGTTTTATGAATGATTTTGCGGTCTGCATTCTAAATTCAAAATAAGTTTTAGTGCAGTCATTTGCAAACTTTTACTTTAAATTTAAATTTACTCTGTAGCCTAGGCCTACTTGAAGTGTCTACTATAATATTAAATTTACATAGTAGGTGCTGTGTTGATGTGTTGTGTACTTAGGTATATGAAATGAATTTGTGCATCACGAGTTTCAGCACCATCAGTAAATTCTTGAAGTAGGGTAAAGTTGCCTATTTCCGTGATATCCCTAATCCCGTGATACTTTTTTAAAATTGAATGTCAATCAAAGCTTTTCCGTTCGATCACAGCGCCAGACATCGTTCTCGAAAGAGTGCATCTTTCCCCTACTTTTGAGACATCGGTGAACTTCATATCAAGATACCCAATCCCGTAACATTCAGGGGGGGGGGGGAAAAAACCTATCACGAAATTAGGAGTGTTACGGAATTAGGCAACTTTACCCTACACCCTCTGACACGGAAATTGGTCGCTGTTCAGAGACGAAGATTCCACCTCGGAATAGCTCGGGAATCATCGGTGCTCTGTGTTTACACACGTGCGTTTAACATAGAAAAATTCGAAGCCCGGTCTTTGTAAAGCATAAAGCCATAAAGCAGAGGCAAGCAAAATATAAGGAGCAATTGATGCAGCCTGCATGACAACAAAATGACAAGGTGGGGAGAGCAAGAAATATTCTTAGAATGTATATTTTTGTCATTTAATAGTAGTTATTTCAACAAATAGCTGTAAATTATTGTTTTTATATATGTATAAAACTTCTGTTGTATGTTTATTATCAGATTATTAATTTTGAAATTCATTTGTAATCATTGGCGTGGCAAGGATATTTGTTCAAATCGTTTCGATTGTGCAAACCATTAAAATTAAGTTGCAGTGTTGTCATATGCTCCATTATTTACATTCACCGTAAGCCTACTGTAGGGTTCCCATTCGCCCCGTTTTCTGATCATATGTCCCGGTGTCCCGACTTTTTTTTTTTCAAAAGTCCCGCTTTTGAATAGTCTTCCTAAAAATGGAATACGAAAATTGTTCTCTTTTCAGTAAGTAGCGCTCCTGGTGACTAATTCATAAACATTATTTCTATTGCAATGTTGGTGATACTTAGAGCGATGCTCTTTTCTTCTTTCTCCATGCTTATGTTGGCAGTATTCGTTATACAGTGCGTACACAAACTCACTCCGCAGCGAGGAGACGGCGATGTATACGCTAGGGGCTGCAGTTATGTTGGTAGGTGGGATTCACCGCTAGCGGCTGCAGTTATGTTGGGAGGTGGGATTCACTCCACTCGAAGGTCAACACTGAACACGTGTGAATGATTTTTCTGCCAACTTAAAACTTCCCGCTATGAGATCGAGCGTCTCTCCTCGCTGCGGAGTGAGTTTGTGGACACATTGTAATTTCCGTCTTCGATTAGGCCTACATTTAATATCATAGCCGAAGGTTGAGGTTGTATAGTGCATTATATTTTTATACCGTTTTTCATCGTGCCCAAACGTAAGTGCAGTATAAACGATTGCATCAGAAGAGAATTCCCATTCATCAAAGGTGCGGATGAAAATGTGGAATGTACATTGTGCAATGCTAGATTTTACATTTCACTTGGTGGTCGATCAGATATGGTCAACCACGTCCATAAATCTGAGAAATACTTGAATGCATCTTAAAATATTATCTTCACGCTTGTTTACAGTAGGTACCTATCATCAAGTTGTATTTTAATAATAATAATAATAATAATAATAATAATAATAATAATAATAATAATATGCCGAATGGGCATTAGGATGTATTTTTATAATTTGAATAAAATGTGATTGTGACGTATGTGATGGATTTATTTAAAAATTTGCAGTTTTTATTGTGTCCCCCCTTTTTTTTTTTTTACAAAAGTCCCAGGTTTTTAAGTAAAAAAATTGGAAATGTCCCATTTTTTTTAATTACGTTATGGGAACCCTAGCCTACTGTACCGCCCCTCATGAAGTGAGCGCCAGACATTTGAACTCGTTCCGTACAAGGCTATATTCCTCGAAAAATTCAGCGTGACAAAAATGCGAAGACTGGCTATGTATTTCGCAAGTCAGATGCGCACGTTGCATAAGTTTCAGGGAACTCTGGGCCTCTCCAGTCGCCCGAAACGACTTCCGCGCTGTCTGCTGCAGGATGTGATGGATTGAAGCACTAATAGCTACTGAAGCGTTTATAATATCTGTCTTTCGTAAATATTCTTGTCCTGCAGTTACTTGCGCTGTGATTAATGGCACAGACTTGAGGGTTTAATGATCTTATAACGGAGTCTCGCTGGCCGGTAGAAATCCAATTAAAATTTTCTAACTTCCTCATATCTCCGCAGCTTCTGTAGCAGTTGCATCTCAGACTACCTCGTATATATGCAAATTCTTTAATTGAAGTACGTATAAACAAGCTTTTAATAGATTTCATTACGCTTCCGCATTGATCGCGCGCTCATTGACTTCATTTGTATTGATAACATGAAGGGGGGAAACTTTCAATCTCAAGGTCGTGTATTCTGATCAGATTATGAGATACTCTCTAACAATTGAGTATTTGATTAAACACGTAAACATATTAAGAATGCACTGCAGTCCTTACGAGAAAACGAGTGAAAAAATGTAAATGTTAGCCTCTTACTAATAAGAGACATAGAGACGGTTTAAAAATTAAATTATTGTGTTTTATTTAACGACTCTCGCAACTGCCTAGGTTCCATGAGCGTCGCCGGTGTGCCGGAATTTTGTCCCGCAGAAGTTCTTTTACATTGCAGTAAATCTACAGATATGAGCCTGTTGCATTTAAGCACATTTAAGCTATTATTTGGTTTAATTACTATGTAATATTTATTTTAAAATTACTTACAAATGGCTTTTAAAGAACTCGCAGGTTCATTGCCGCCCTCACATAAGTCCGCCATCGGTCCCTATCCTGGGCAAGATTAATACAGTCTTTATCATCATATCCCACCTCCCTCAAATCCATTTTAGTATTATCCTCCCATCTACGTCTCAGCCTCATCAAAAGTCTTTTTCCCTCCGACCTCCCAACTAACACTCTGTTTGCATTTCTTGATTCGCCCATACGTGCTACGTGCCCTCCCTATCTCAAACGTCCGGATTTAATGTTCCTAATTATGTCAGGTGAATAATACAGTGCTGGAGAAACGCCAATTGAAGTGGTATGGTCATGTTAAAAGAATGGGAGAGGAAAGGAAAGCAAAACAGGTTTTTGAAATGCGAGTGGAAGGAAGATATGGAAGAGGAAGACCGCGTATAACCTGGGAGGATAGAATTGAGAGAACTGCACAGAAATGTGGGATGACAGTGGGAGAAATCGAGAGATTGAGTAGTAATAGACAGGAGTGGCAGAGATGGATAGACCGAGGTTACCCCGTCGCTTGACAGCATAAGGGATGGAAGAAGAAGAAGAAGAATAAGAAGAAGAATACAATGCGTGCAGTTCTGTGTTGTGTAACTTTCTCCATTCTCCTGTAACTTCATCCCTTTTAGCCCTAAATATTTTCCTAAGAACCTTATTTTGAAACATCCTTAATCTCTTCCTCTCTCAAAGTGAGAGTCCAAGTTTCACAGCCATAGATACAAAACAACCGGTAATAAACTTTTTTTTTTATAAATTCTAACTTTTAAAGATTTTTTGACAGCAGACTAGATGACAAAAGCTTCTCAACCGAATAATAACACGCATTTCCCATATTTATTCTGCGTTTAATTTCCTCCCAAGTGTCATTTATATTTGTTACTGTTGCTCCAGTATATTTGAATTTTTCCACCTCTTCGAAGGATAAATCTCCAATTTTTATATTTCCATTTCTTACGATATTCTGGTCACGAAACATAATCATATACTTCGTATTTTCGGAATTTACTTCCAAGCGTTCGCTTTACTTGCTTCAAGTAAAATTCCCGTGTTTTCCCTAATCGTTTGTGGATTTTCTCCTAACATATTCACGTCATCCGCATAGACAAGAAGCTGATGTAATCCGTTCAATTCCAAACCCTCTCTGTTATCCTGAACTTTTCTAATGGCATATTCTAGACCGAAGTTAAAATTTAAAGGTGATAGTGCATCTCCTTGCTTTAGCCCGCAGTGAATTGGAAATGCATCATACTGGCCTATAGGGACTCTGCTGTAAGTTTAAATATGTAATTTAATTATACCGATTTTTTTGTAGTTGTATTGTAACTTAGGAAATATCCGGTAGTATGACCGTGAAATATATGAAGAACGTACTTGCATGTAGGGTCGTGTCTGTGTACTGACAGAGTACAACAGTTTGAAGACAGGAGGGTACAAGGAGCCTTCCGTGTCTGTTTTAAGACCAACCATAGGACCGCAAATAGCCCGAAGGGTGTTCACGAATATTTTATGGCCAGGGTGGGCGCTGTGACGTGAATAAACCAGACGGCGGTGCCATCAACGCTGTTGGCGCCAGACTTCGGAGCTATCAAATCGGAGTCCGAACCGGAGACCGCGGGCCCCTTTCTGAAATATTCACACGCCCGACCTTGTAAGTGCGCAAGTCAGTCGCTCGCATATTGAATTATACATTTCGCTGACGTGAGGTTCCATGGAAACATAAAATTCATGCAGTTCGTGGAAAGTGTGTACCATGTTCAGGTTATTCCCAAACTCTGGTAATAGTAGTTAAAGTGTGTGTGCATCGTTTCTTGATTGTATATAGGGTGTGCAATGAAGACAGTGTTATTCCACCTAAACGGGAATGATACAATATTCATCTTCATGTCACAGCTAATAATTCAGGCGTCGATGCCAACTGTATATTGTTACTGTTACTTGCTCAATTGAATGTTGAGCTATAGGATACCCTGGAAAAAATATGTCAGTGATAATGACGAGAGGGGACTGCAGAATGAAAGAGTTTATTGAAATTAAAATGTGTCCTAAAAATATCAATAAGAAAAGTAAAACTATCTTACGCCACCGGCGTAGCTTAGTCGGCTAAGGCGCTTGCCTGCCGATCCGGAGTTGCGCTCGGGCGCGGATTCTATTCCCGCTTGGGCAGATTTTACCTGGTTGGGTTTTTCCGAAGTTTTCCCCAACCTTAAGGCGAATGTCAGGTAATCTATGGCAAATCCTCGGCCTCACCAAATACAATCTCGTTATCACCACTCCCATCGACGCTAAATAACCGAGCAGTTGATACCAGCGTCGTTAAATAACCAAGGAAAAAAAAAGAGCCCGGAGATTCATTGCCGCCCTCATACAAGTCCGACATCATTCCCTATCCTGAGCAAGATTAATCGAATCGCAAGCATAACAGCCCACTTCTCTCAAATTCATTTTAGTATTATCCTCCCATCAACATCTCGGCTTCCCCAAAGGTCTTTTCCCCACATTTCTTCCAACTAACACACTATATGCATTTTTTAATTCACCCATACGTGCTTAATGCTCTTCCCATACCAAACGTCTGTATTCAATGTTTCCAATTATGTTAGGTGAGGAATACAATGCGTGCAGTTCTGCGTTATGTAACTTTCTGTAACTTCGTCCTTCTTAGTTCCAAATGTATTCCTAAGCACCTTATTCACGAATACACTTAACCTCTGTTCCTCTCTCCCAGAGAATTCATGTTTCACAGCCATGCAGAACAGTCGGTAATATAACTGTTTTATAAATTCTAACTTTCAGTTTTTTTGAAAGCAGACTGAATGACAAAATTTTATCAACCGAATAACAGCAGACATTTCCCATATTTATTCTGCGTTTAATTTCCTCTCGAGTGTCATTTATATTATTGTTACTGTTGCTCCGAGGTATTTAGATTTCTCCACTTTTTCAAAGGATAAATTTCCAGTTTTTGTATTTCCATTTTGTACTAAGTTCTGGTCACGAAACAATCATATGAGTTACTTTGTTTTTTTTTTTTTTCGTTATGTAGTTACACTTCTCTCTCCAAAACTGAAATGAGTAAGCAAAGAAAAATTTAATTAATTGACATACATAGGATGTTTAATACAACAGTGAAAAATTTAACATGGTATTCTTCTTGTAGACAGTGTCTAATATCGAGTATTGTTCCCTCTGGCTTGGATGACTGCTGTACAACGACGATTCATGCTCGTAATGAGGTGCCGGATGCTCTCGAGGTAAAAATTTCACTCCTGCAAGTTCTTCTTTCAAAGCTTGAAGGGTTTATGGATGCTGTTCTCTCTTCCGCACACGTTGTTCCAATTGATCTCAGACCTGTTCATCGGAGTAACCCTCTACGAGCCCAGACCTGAATCTCATTGAACAAGTCTGTGATCAATAGGAACAACGATTGCGGGAGAGGCTTCAGCCTCTAGAAGCTCTTCAAGCTTTGAAAGAAGCGCTTTTACAGGATCGGGAATTTTTACCTCGAGAGCATCCGGCATCTCATTAGGAGCATGAATCGTCGTTGTACAGCAGTCGTCCAAGCCAGAGGGGACAATACTCGATATAAGACAACGTCTGCAAGAAGAATACCATGTTAAATTTTTCACTTTTGAGGTCATTCACACTTGTATCCAGTATCTGTTGTATAAACACCCATTATATGTCACTTAACGAAGTTTTTCATTGCTCTTTCATTTCAGTTTTGTACAGAAAAGACTAATGTAAAGTAGAACCCCGATTATCCGTCGCTCTATTAACCGATTGGCGGATTATCCGACTGTCTTTCTCTCGCTTTTTTTCTACAGAACTGCACGTTATATTTGTACGTATTGTTTCTAGAGAGTGTTACTACAAGCCTTTACACTTACACAGTTTAGTCTACTGTTCGAGTTGCCGTACTGTATAACTTCAAGATAAAATGGATTTCATAAGTGTCAAAAGAAAACTTATTGGTGCAAGTATCGAAAAAAGTGCAAATAATTTAGTGGTTTGGGTAAAGGGAAACTGTGGATCATCTCGATGAAGTGTATAGAATACGTAAATCTAAACATGAGACCTCTACTACTCCCATTTTTCCGCTGACAGCCATTACAAGGAGTTCCTTTGCCCCTTAAAAACATGTCATTAACAACCGAACTTCTGATCCACTACATAGCATGTTAAACACAAGACTACGGAGGAAGCTACGAAAGTTCAAGTATTATTCATTTAATTTATTAAAATATTTTATGGTACGGATTATCCGATGTTTTCGATTAACCGTTCGTTCCACCCCCTTCATTACCACGGATAGTAGAGGTTCTACTGTATTATTTTTAGGTTTACAAATTCATACATATCATAAAATTATAAAAATGTGAAGTAGTTACAAAGTTACTTTTCTATGTTGAGTAGCCCAGTGTAATATGCAAAAACCTGAAAGTTAGAATTTATAAAACTGTTATATTACCAGTTCTGTATGGTTGTGAAACTTGGACTCTCACTTTGAGAGGGGAACAGAGGCTAAGGGTGTTTCAGAATAAGGTGCTTGGGAACATATTTGGGGCTAAGAGGGATGAAGTTGCAGGAGAATGGAGAAAGTTACTTAACGCAGAACTGCACGCATTGTATTCTTCACCTAACATAATTAGGAACATTAAATCCAGACGCTTGAAATAGGCAGAGCATGTAGCACGTACGAGTGAATCCAGAAATGCATATAGAGTGTTAGTTGGGAGGCCGAAGAGAAAAAAAGAACTTTGGGGAGAACGAGACTTAGATGGGAAGAAATATGGAAATGGATTTGAGGAAGGTGTGATGTAAGGATACGACTGGATCAATCTTGATCAGGATAGAGAGCGATGGCGGGCTTATGTGAAGGCGGCAATGAACCTCCGGGTTCTCTAAAAACTATTTGTAAATAAGTTGTAAGTAATATGAATTATAGAAACCTAAAAGAGAAGCATATAATTTGTATGAAACAAATATTTCGTCGTGGCCTATTCCATATTTCCACATTTTTAGTCGAACATTTTTGTAAACATTCTGAGAGTGTTTAATAATTCGTGAAACTTTTTCTGTTTAATATTTCGTATCTTTTTATCTCGCTTGTAATACTCTGTTTTTTATTAAAACATTTGGTCAAATGCACTGGCCATAGTGTACGGAACTGCTAAATGGAGTCTTGAGCTTCATGCAATTCCTGGTAGTGGAGTGAAATTCCGCCTGAAATATAAATTTTTGTTCTTTGTTTCGTTTTCAGCAGTTGTTTTCACAACCCACTAAGACTTATCGTTGCAGAACATGCACAACAATTTTCTTTCGAAAGACAAAGATTAACGCTTAACCATTATGGTAGAAAAAATCGTACCTGATTTCTCTGGATAATTCTACTGCTTAAGCATAGGGGCACGACTTACAATGTTCAAAAAACATCGTATGAAATTTATTATAGGATCTGCAGGTCAATCACCCGGTCATGCCTGCGATTATTTACAATAGTTAAAACTTCCTGAATAATCAAAGAGCGAGAAGTGAGATTAACACTTTTCTTCTTCTCTAGTTTTATAAACATGCTTATTTTTTTTTTGCAAGCCACCCACATTTGAGAGCAGTGCCAACCTGTGAATGAAGTAGGAACTGGGGATGTCTTGTCGGCTGAATAGTGCAGCGTGCAAACGATTCGCTCTTTGTGGATAAAAAAAGTTGAAACAGCTGTTGCTTTCGTTGATACTGATAAACTCAAAACACGCGCTTTTGAATGTTGACTTTGTTTTGATCACAGTTCTGGAACAGACATTCTTCTTGCTGTAGGATGCAATTTAAACAAACCATCAGTCAGGGAGAAGCGTCAAAATGTTTAGAAGCCAAGACGTAGGCCTGCTTTGAGGTTGTTTTGGTTCACTGACTCTCTTGCTGAACATTCTATTTTCTTTGTTTCCTCTGCAATTAACGAGTTTTGTGTTGCCGGAAGTGAGGCAAGATATGTTGAGATGTTGACAAGCGATAATTATTCTTGTGAAAACGATCAAAATCGTGTTTTCTGCACTATTCTTTGCAGTTTTTTTTTTTTTTTTTTTTACTCGGGTGATGCGTGTTATTGCTAGGCACAGCCGAACTGTTTTACTTGAGAAGTTTTTCCAGTAAATACGTCATACCCGTCGGCAACAAGTGATTTGTATTTTAAAGTTTCAGCCTTTTGATCAGTAAGCATCAACAACGACCTGCAGTGTGGCCTTTATGTTTTGTATCTATTGTATCACTCAGTCAAATGGTTAGATATTTTATTTTCCTCCTGAAGACAGAGATTCATGTTCATGCAAATTGATATGAATTTGTGGTTAACAAAGACGATATTAGAGACAAATTTTCCTCAAGGTACCCTAGTTTCAGCTGCTGGCATTTCATCAATTGAAGGGTTCAGAGCCTAAGTGGGCCAAGCGCCATTTATTAAAAACGGAGAACGTGAGGGTTAAAGTTAAATGAATATAGTTTAAAGAAGATTGACATATCATTTAGTTTTAATGTGCATACTTTATATTACTTGCTATATGTTTCATTAAATTATGGTTCTCACTTAATTTTAACCTTCGTTTCCTCCGCTTTTAATATATGGCGTTTGGCCCACTATGGCTCTGAATCCTTCAATTGTCCTGAATTTCATTGCCAGCTCTCCATAGGACAAGTGTGGTTTTCTTATAACTTTTTTTCAGCACTGCCACATATCTTTCCTCAAAGAGTAGGAACTTCATATCTGACAAGTCATTTCATCTGAAAACATTGAGTGATTAACCTTTGACACAACTATGGTTCTGACTCCACACCAAATTTTATTGTTAATATTCACATCCATATGCTCCGAAACTTCCAGTTACAGGGACTGGAATGCTTTACCTGCAGACTTACTAAAGGCTTTACCAACAACCAAAAATGTATTTAAAAATAGGCTTAAGGACCTTACTAATAGACGGTAATTATACACAGTATTTAAAGGGTGTAAATGATATGTTGTTATTGAAGTGTTGTATCAGTGAAGAATTATGTTGTGTCAGTGAAGTGTGTTGTATCAGTGAAGAAGTATGTCGTGTCAGTGAAGTGTGCTGTGTAAGTGAAACGTGTTCCTGTCAGTGAAGCTTTATAGTTTATAGTGGCAGTGCATAGTATTTGAACAGTGAAATGTTTTTGAAGTGTTAGTGAAATCAGGATAGAATCAGTGAAATGTGTCGTAGTTCCATTGCAGTGAGTGAGTTGACAGCGAAATGAGTGTAATTTGAAAGGTACTTGTGCAGATATGAACATATCATACTCGTGGGTTTTAGTTCGATCTTAGTTTTAAGATATAAATTAGATTTATTTCAAATGTTATTTTAAGTGATCGTTTCATTTAATTTAGTATATTCCCTGTTGTTGTTGTTGTTGTTATTGTTGTTATTATTATTATTAATTATTGTTAGTATTAATTATTAGTATTATTATTAATTGTATTTTAATTAATAAGTTTATTATTGTCACTATTGAGTGTAATTAGTTACCATTGCCACCGGGTATATACCCACTGCAGTGTGAATAAATACATACATACAACATAAAATAAATATGTTATCCTTAGTTTGCTTTACAAATTAAAATTATTATTTCATAATTATATAGTGATTGTTTTTTTCATGTTTATAGCTTGGGTTCAGCTATAGGATACGTCTTTATATCCTAGTTAGAATTATTTTGCAGTGATAGTGTTTTGTTGTAAACAAATTGAACATGTAATTTGAAAAGTGAACAAATGAAACAAATACAACATAAACTGCCATTTAGATTATGAACAAAAGCTATAGATTCAAGAGTAATTATTTGTATTTGTAAAATTAGCTTCTTGTTATTTCTACTGCAACAGATGATGAGACTAAGTTAATTAATTAATTGTATAAACATACAGTACACTTGATGCAATAACAATTTCCTTTTTATGTTGTGTTCGAATAAATAGTCTACCACTAAACTAATTAAATTAATTAATTCATTGTTTAAACATAGTGAATAATAGGTACAATAAAACTTTCAATTTGCTTATACTGTATATAAAAATGCATTAAGCTATAAAATATCCTAATTATTAACAACAAATATTCTTGGAGTCAAAAAAAGACTCCAGATAAGTAGTACGAAATTCTAGAGTAGCTAAGTTACAAGGGTTAATTACCTAAGGCTTAGGCAATATACAGCGTGCTCGTTTCATTCAAAAGATTTGGGTTCCTAATCCAATACATGGATTCTTTATTTGTTGTGTGAATTTAAGGTGAAAGGACGGTATTTTTTTTAACTTTTTTCCTATTTAGTGTAAAATATTAATTTTTTGTATGTAGAGAGCTCATGGCTGTAGCAACTCAACCAAATATAAATATAAAAAAAAAACAATTATTTGGGGCCTAGATTTGAAAAAAAAAAAAAAAAACGTACCCAATGTAGGATTTTACTAAAACCGATATATTTAAGTAATTTTTAAAGATTGATTCAAACAGTCTTTTGCAATGTACTTGCAAACGCATGCTCTACAAACTGTCTGTAACAGAATTTTGATATTTGTCCCTACATTTGTAAAATAAACAATTAAAATTTAATAACACTTTTTTTGATTACCTTTTTTTGCAAACAGACAGGCATATTTTTAAAGCGAAATCAATTAACAAAATTCTGTTACAAAGAAAAGTTTTCTAATAGTCTAGAGAATGTGTGGTCTAAATTTCATGCATGTACATTTAATAGTTCAGAAATTATATCCATTTTTGTCTGGTAATGTAGCAAAAAAAAAAATTAAGTTACCGGAAATAACAATCAAAGGAGGCGTGTGATTTAAAAATCCATATCGCAGGAAGTTTAAAAATGCCGTCCCAACATCCGATAAGGACACAAATACCCACAAAATGTTAAGCAGTGCATTCCACACATATCACAGGATATTTTAAAGATTTTTTTTTTTTTTTTTAATTTACTCATTTTCCACCGAAAAATCGTTCTCTCCCCTTAAGTCTATTATTAAACAAAAATGTGTACGACTTTGTAATTTTTTATTTGTTCTGGAGGCCTGGCTAGGAACCTCGCTGAGAGAAATTGTGGAGTATTGGTGGAATAATAATAATAATAATAATAATAATAATAATAATAATAATAATAATAATGCAGAAAATAAGGGAAATTATTCAACCCTTTCAAGCTTCTGCAGAAATAAACTAAGAGAATCTGTGTAGAGTACGTCCTGTGAAAACAGTATCCAAAGAAAATTGATTTGTCTTCGATTCTTATCACACAACGCAATTCAAAGGAGAATCGTTAAATCAGATACTCTGAGCACCTTCTACTTACCGTAACAATGACGTAGGCTTACATCTCACAGCGTGCAATAATTTTCTTCTCGGGATGTGGACTATGAGCGACTCTCTTGCCACGCAAAACTTTTGAATAATGTTTAAAGTTACAGTAGTTTGTGGGTATATATGGACTACCTCTAGTGCGTTGTTTAAGAATAATTTAATACCACGTTTCATGCACACCAATCCAAATGGCTTCGCCAAAGCGTATTTCTCTCTTGTGTGCTGAACATTTATTTAGACACAGCAGACACACAATCTCTTCCTCTCTCCTTTCTCTCTCATTTTCCGTTCTGTAATTGCTGTTAATTGCGTTGCTGGCCCATCTGTCCCTTGGGATTTTTGCAAGCAGTTGAAGCCGAAAGGAGGAAAGTGCGTATATTGAACCAACAACAAAGTGTGCTTGATTACTGTCCGTGTAAGTCGTTATAGCGCCTTGTTGTAAGTGGCTAGCATCAGATGTTATCCATTTGCAGATTCTCGGCCCGACAAAGGTACCGTCAGGACAGGTTTTCTTATAACTCTTCTGTCAGCCAACTGACGGCTTCACAGTAAAGCAGGCTGAGGTTCTATGAGATTTAATGTGGGAAAATCGGCTAATATTTCCTCCACTTACTTTGGTTTTATTATTTTAATTTTACCATTTTCGTCATTTTCTCCCCCTCCCCATTCTCTCTCTCTCTCTCTCGATAGTCCCAGTAGTAATTGAAAATAAATGTTCATTCTGATGTCATCCTAAAGTCATGTTAATACTCCCCGAATAGTAGCTCCACTGGGTCCTGTATTCCAGTCCTCCGAAATGCCATCATTTTCCTCAACTTTCTGACATTATTTTGTGATTTTAAGCAGCCGTGATTTTGTCCATATACTTGCATAACTCTGCTGAGATGTCATCACTAATGGTGCTTTTTTAACATTTAATAGATATTGCATCTTTCACTTAGTTCAAATAGGTTAATGCATCTTTCACTTAGTTCAAATAGGTTAATGCATCTTTCACTTAGTTAAAATAGGTTAATGCATCTTTCACTTAGTTCAAATAGGTTAATGCATCTTTCACTTAGTTCAAATAGGTTAATGCATCTTTCACTTCGTTCAAATAGGTTAATGCATCTTTCACTTCATTCAAATAGGTTAATGCATCTTTCTCTTCGTTCAAATAGGTTAATGCATCTTTCACTTCGTTCAAATAGGTTAATGCATCTTTCACTTCAAATAGGTTAATGCATTTTCACTTCAAATAGGTTAATGCATCTTTCACTTCGTTCAAATAGGTTAATGCATCTTTCACTTCGCTCAAATAGATTAATGCATCTTTCATTTACTTTAAATAGGTTAATGCATCTTTCACTCCGTTCAAATAAGTTAATGCATCTTCCACTCCGTTCAAATAGGTTAATGCATCTTTCACTTCGTTCAAATAGGTTACTGCATCTTTCACTCCGTTCAAATAGGTTAATGCATCTTTCACTTCGTTCAAATAGGTTAATGCATCTTTCACTTAGTTCAAATAAGTTAATGCATCTTTCACTTCAAATAGGTTAATGCATCTTTCACTTCGTTCAAATAGGTTAATGCATCTTTCACTTCGTTCAAATAGGTTAATGCATCTTTCACTTCGTTCAAGTAGATTAATGCGTCTTTCACTTAGTTCAAATATGTTAATGAATCTTTCACTTCGTTCAAGTAGGTTAATGCGTCTTTCATTTCGTTCAAATAGGTTAATGCATCTTTCACTTCATTCAAATAGGTTAATGCATCTTTCACTTCAAATAGGTTAATGCATCTTTCACTTCGTTCAAATAGTATAATTCATCTTTCTCTTCATTCAAATAGGTTAATGCATCTTTCACTTCGTTCAAATAGGTTAATGCATCTTTCACTTCAAATACGTTAATGCATCTTTCACTTCAAATAGGTTAATGCATCTTTCACTTCGTTCAAATAGGTTAATGCATCTTTCACTTCGTTCAAATAGGTTAATGCATCTTCCACTCCGCTCAAATAGATTAATGCATCTTTCACTCCGTTCAAATGAGTTAATGCATCTTTCACTTCGTTCAAATAGGTTAATGCATCTTTCACTTCGTTCAAATAGGTTAATGCATCTTTCACTTAGTTCAAGTAGGTCAATGCGTCTTTCACTTCGTTCAAGTAGGTTAATGCGTCTTTCATTTCGTTCAAATAGGTTAATGCATCTTTCACTTCGTTCAAATAGGTTAATGCATCTTTCACTTCAAATAGGTTAATGCATCTTTCACTTCGTTGAAATAGGTTAATGCATCTTTCTCTTCGTTCAAATAGGTTAATGCATCTTTCACTTCGTTCAAATAGGTTAATGCATCTTTCACTTCAAATAGGTTAATGCATTTTTCACTTCAAATAGGTTAATGCATCTTTCACTTCGTTCAAATAGGTTAATACATCTTTCACTTAGTTCAAATAAATTAATGCATCTTTCACTTCAAATAGGTTAATGCATCTTTCACTTCAAATAAGTTAATGCATCTTTCACTTCGTTCAAATAGGTTAATGCATCTTTCACTTCGTTCAAATAGTATAATGCGTCTTTCTCTTCGTTCAAATAGGTTAATGCATCTTTCACTTCGTTCAAATAGGTTAATGCATCTTTCACTTCAAATAGGTTAATGCATCTTTCACTTCGTTCAAATAGGTTAATGCATCTTTCACTTCGCTCAAATAGATTAATGCATCTTTCACTTCGTTCAAATAGGTTAATGCATCTTTCACTTCGCTCAAATAGATTAATGCATCTTTCATTTACTTTAAATAGGTTAATGCATCTTTCACTCCGTTAAAATAAGTTAATGCATCTTCCACTCCGTTCAAATAGGTTGATGCATCTTTCACTTCGTTCAAATAGGTTAATGCATCTTTCACTTCGTTCAAAGAGGTTAATACATCTTTCACTTAGTTCAAATAAGTTAATGCATCTTTCACTCCGTTCAAATAGGTTAATGCATCTTTCACTTCGTTCAAATAGGTTAATGCGTCTTTCACTTAGTTCAAATAGGTTAATGCATCTTTCACTCCGTTCAAATAGGTAATGAATCTTTCACTTCGTTCAAATAGGTTAATGCATCCTTCACTTCGTTCATCGTTAATTTTTATGTCGCTTTGAAGAACGGTTAATTGGTTAAAATGACCATTTTCTTTATTTTTTCACTTCATGGAGTGGCTTTCATTCTATTTCGTCTTCAAGTGAATCACCTTTTCCTGTACTTTCCCGTATTTAATTTACCAATTTAATCATGTTTAACTATTCCTTCGACTCTTTGTCCTTTGTATTATGTTCAGTTCGTCCCTTAAGAATTTCATTTTTGTGCTCATGATTTGTGTTAATGATGTCTTTGTTTCACTTTCATTTTCATATGTTGAACCAAGTGTGGCCATTACGTTACAGGATTTCTTTTTAACTTTGTCATGTTTTGTTATTCAATGTTTTATGTATTTCATCCCACATTATGTCACAATAAGCTGTTAAGTATTTTGCCATCATGTTCGTATTTGTAGCTTATAGCACGTTGTACATAACCAAAAAGATACTCATTCTGTTATGTTCCCATTTTTTTATTGTATTGAAACATAGATACTGGACGTTTTTCTCTAAAATGATTTTAATTTTCGTCGTCTGGTAGTACATTTGTGATTTTCGGTGTCTGATAATATTTTAAAACACTATTTCTCACATATTTGAGAAAAGTTTTCTTTTCTCTTTACAGAAGATTTTCATTTCCTGTAGGATAGACCTATTTATGAGGTTCAAACTATCCTCGGACAGTTGCCTAACACCAGCTCTCCAGTAAATTTGAATAAAAACTAATTTTTCACATGTACTGCCTTCTTTAGAAATCCTGTGCTTACGGGTATTGTTCCCTCTATCATGCCACAATACTATCAGCTGCGTATTCTCCAGGTTACTCAATGACGACTTTGGCTGACGTACCGCCTAAATGACTCATTGGGGACACCATGTTTCTATCCTTAAAATGATTGCCTACGATCCCTAAAAAATTCTGTACTTCTGAAACGCTCTGTATAGGATAAAGGTTGGTAATATTGTGATACGAGTAATATTGTGATAGTTCTTTTTGAGAATTTATTACAATTTTACTGAGCGAGAGAAGAACCGGTTTTGTGCAGTAACTTGTCCACGAACATTCCCTTAATACATTGATGCAAAAAGCCGATCTTCCTCTCGCTCAGTAAAATTGTAATAGATTCTCAAAAAGAACTATCACAATATTACTCATATCAATATTACCAACCTTTAGCCTACATACTGTTATACAATAATATATTAACATCTTACTGTTCTTGACAAAGTCACTTTGTTTCTGATTCTTGTCCTTCATTCTTCCGTATCAATCTGCTGTCCTTTTTTGTATCACACGCACTCCCTCAATGTCACATTTCTTGTGTCTATAAAGTGCACAGTCTTCCTTCCCCATGACCGTTTGTTGAGTTTTATACTTTCATTGTCTCTTTTATAATCCTATTTCCAATTTCATTTCGTGTAGACGTCATTTTCGATTTCTGTTTATTCATTTCCGTTGCTAGAAATTTGAGTTTTTTTATATACTATATCTCATTTTTGCGTCTTAAGTTGTTATTAGAAAACCTCGCATGTCTAGACTATACGTAAAATTAAAAGGGTAATTTTAAATAAAATTAATTGACAGAAGTGTTCGGGGAATATTGTGTTTCACAGGGACTACCGGTATGCTCTAAACTTGTAAAGATGATTTTCCAGAGTGTAGTAGTTTCAAGTAAAAATTTTGCACAGTGAATTTGTTGTTAGACATCTGCTTTCACCAGCAATTATTCCATCTCTGTCTAGTTTAACCTAGTTGAGAGAAATTCTACGTCCGTCAACTGCTGGTGTAATGACTCATTTCCACCGCGACAGCGCTCAGAATTCGCATTGACGCAGAAAGAGTGCTCTGGCCTCAGACAATGTGACTGACTCACATGAAATCGAAAGTGGCTTGAATCAGCTCTGCAATACTGAAAGCGTAGAGGCACGCAACCAGTTGCGCACTTTCACACAACCTCCCCTAAGCTTTACTTCATTTCTGAGGGAAGAACAATGACATCGGAAAAAAAATATATATATACCAGAAGAATAGCCTGTGGCATTCAGCGACTTGGTTCAAAATATATTTTAGATAAGGGAGTCATAGAATTTTGACATGGAAAATCTATTTTAGTCCTGTTCTGTTTTCACTTGCTCATCACACTCGCTCATTGAAATTATTTATTTGAAAATTTTAAGTGAAAGAAAACAGTGATGACTATTTTAAATCTAACATTCATTGAACACAGCAGCATTATTTTTAAGACTTTTGGATTCTTTTTAGTTGGTTATTTAACGACACTGTATCAACTGCTAGGTTAGAATTGGTGATAGCGAGTTGGTATTTGGCGAGATGATGCCGAGGATTCGCCATAGATTGCCCGATTGACGGATTACGTGATTGCATAATACAGGGTTGGTTAAAAGCCGCTTTCCCCAAATACTTCCTTGCATTTAATTACATTAAATTTACATTTGGCTACACATTCCTTTACAGATTTTGTTCAAAATAGAGGCCCTGTTTCTCGATACACAATTCAAAACGTTTAGACACTGATTTACAGATGGCAGAACATAACTCACGATTTTCATGGATTTTCACGAATTACTGTTCGATCATGTGTCGCAACTGATGCAGATCCTGCGGTTTCTGAGCAAAAACATCATTTTTCAGGATACTCCACAGTAAAAAAAAATCACATTTTGTGAGGTCGCATGATCTGGTTGGTCATTTTGTTGTGTCACGACGGCCAATCCGTTCATGGAGTTGCTGGTTCAGGAAGTCCCTCACTCTTACACCAAAATGAGGTGGTGCTCCATTCTGTTGGTCATATCAAATGCATATCGGCAAAACGAGGGATGACATCGTAAAAATAGTTGACGCATGAACATGGTTGCCAACCCACCACATATTACACCAGCTATTGGTTTGTTCAAGTTATGGCATCTGTATATGTGTACATGTATGAAACCTAAGAACGAATATTGGGGAAAGTGACTTTTGACCCATCTTGTATATGTTACAAGACATATAAAATTCTTCGTACGAATAAAATCGTATTCATCGATTATCTTAACAGTAATCATCGGGTCCGGGTTCAAATTCGGGTTGGGACAAGTTAATTGGTTGAGGTTTTTTCCGGGATTTCCCTCAACCCATTAAGAGTAAATGCCGGGTAACTTTCCGCGTTGCACACCGGATCCATTTCGCTGGCAGTATCACCTTCATTTCATTCAGATGCTAGATAACCACACTAGTTGATAAAGCGTCATAAAATAATTAAAAAACAGGCATCATACCGAAATCACAATGTTGGATATAGATAAAAGGACATTCATAAATATCGTCGTTGTTCCTGGCAATAACTCCTATGTGAAATATTTATCTATTTTAAGTTTTTTACTCTATTAAATAACTTAAATAGTGATACAGCAAATAATAAAATCTCCTATATGTAATTATATTTATTTCTTTCGAAAATGTAGGAATTAACGATGTCCTATGTATCACTGCCATAAAATGAATAAATGAGTTTTTTCTTCCTACTGAAAAATTGTATATTTTGCACATAGGAGTTATTGCAGGAACAACAACGATATACAGGGACATCATTTTATTTTTACTAACATTTTTAATATTAACCAGGCTACACCTTTAGAGAACCGGAAAACCCGTTCGCTACCCCCTTCCACAACTGGAGTTCGATGATACTGGCGTAAAACACAAACAAATCACTTTACTAGGTATAGGAGGGAAGAAAAGTACTTCATCCATTTACGTAAACTAGGAAATATCGCGATTTTGAGTTCGATAACTTTCATTAGGATTTTTATTTAATCAAAATGCAGTACTGTATTAAGAATAAGTGTTTTTACTCACGAACTGAGCTATCCATGCGAACGTATTCATTATGCACTGTATATTATACTGTCTACAGCACAGTAGCGTACAATATAGAGAATAATGAAGTTCAATTGAAAAATAATCATAATATGGATACTCAAACACATTTTTTTAAGATAGTAGCCATTCATTTCGATAGCCTACAGGCTTCAGTTCTTTTGTGCATATTATCGCACTATAGACTATTGCATCTAATTCCAATTACCAGTTTCGTCCTTCGTACTAATAACTCATGTCGAAATAATTCTGTACCTACTCTATAAAAGAGTACCTTATGTAATGTAAATTCAATCTTCACTTCTGCCCGACTCGTATAGATAAAATTACTCAGACATGTTATCTACTGTCCGTCCAAGTGGTTATTCCGCAGGATCGTAGAAAGGAGGGAAATCACGTGACAGTTAAGTACTTAACGAGGCCCTTTTATTTAAGTTATTTTAAACAGTTGTGTAATATTACGTAAACGTCCAATTCCTAACAGAAATTAATGTTTTCAGAAAAGAGCTAAGACAGCCCTGCTTTTACAGAGGGCCGAGCACAAGCAGGTGGGGGAAATCGGGATGCGACGTAGGCAAACGGACAGTACCTGTGCGAAAATATGATTAAATATTAAAAGTTCTTTCGTCACTGGAAAACGCGAACATATTTCTGGAACGTACTATACTCAGTAACTCAGTGCTGTTTACTATAAGCGGCCTTGATTCTGTCTGGAAAACAGTTGAAACTTCCTTAGTAGAAGGGGTGGGAGTGAAGTACATTCAAAAACTCAGGTACAATAAAAAGTGAAGTAGAAATAAAATGATGTCTCTGTATAAGAACAGCAATACTCCGTGAGTACCACATCATGCACTAACTGCAGTGTGAAATACCTGTAATAGCATCAAAAGCATAATGGATTATGTTTTCGGACCTATTATCCGACATAGTGTAGGTGTAGGCATTTGCTTACAGACAAAATCTGAGATGTAACAACATTTTGGTCTAATATTTGTTGCTATGATGATGATGATGATGATGATGATAATTATTATTATTATTATTATTATTATTATTATTATTATTATTATTATTATTATTATTATTTTAGTCCGAAAGCAACGTATGGATTTTTGAAAACTACAATTTCCAGGTTGTAAAATGTATGTATGCTTGGTACTATACGCTACACAGAGATAATTTTAACACATAGCGTCCAGTCGAAATAGCTCTCCCATAAACTGTTATTGTACCAGGCGGTGCACACCGTGTTGCTCTATATTGGGTCTTCAACCGCTGTCATGCATAATGAATCTAAGCAACTATTATTAGGTAATAGATTCTGGCTGCTGGCACTCTGAACCGGGGAGCGGTGCTACTGGTTGCAGTTGTGCCAGAGCCAGGCGCACAGTATTGTTCACGACGCGACGTAACCTTGGCCTGAAACCGTACTCCCTCCCTATATTGCCTGTGGGATATTCTCTCCACTGATGCATCACTTCATGTTTGTGGTAGTTAGTAGATACAGCTGTTGTAAGAGAGGTTTCTTTTTTACGATATTTCAGGCAATGTCTTTATACCGTTACTCCACTACTGTCATATCATCACCTTACCGTCTCTGATTTAGATGGTCGTTAAAGTATTTACTATTTTCGTGCAACTGAAGTTCGATCATCGACAGAAATTAAATTTTATCATCATTTACATCTTGGATTATGCTTCCGAGCCTGTGACCGTTTACATTAATTTATAAAAGTAGATTTTTGTTGTACCTTGTGTATCAGGGTTTATTAAATTATATTACAGATTTTTTGTTTCCCGATTTTGAAGGATTTAAATAGTTATTTGTCTGACGAGAAACGTACTGTAAAATATGTCCTTCCATCTTTTGTTACGTCTTCTAAATGGTATTTTCCCCGTTTGGTTTGCACAGGGACATTCTTTTTATGATCCTGTTTTCTGGCAGCCTGCAGGTATGTTCTTAGTCATGTTTCCTGTACTGTTATTTTATTCTTTAAGCAATATTCGACATTCCACTTCCTATTGGTATATATCAAATATTATGGGAGTTGGTGCTATTAAGCGAACACGCCTACAAAAATATCGAAATCAAACGAGGAGTGCATCTTTTGTCCTGGACTATGACATTCCTAAATATGTGATACTCAAGCCCATTTCCCCCCAGAGAAAGAGATCTACGTCAGGTCCGAAACCTATGTAAAATGGATGGTTAGTTTTGAGGTAAATGAAAATTAAACTTTTAATCCTTATTACAAATAATTTTCTACACTAATAAATCACATCAAATGCTAGCATTATTTTATTAAATAAGTATATAATAAATTTTCAATCTTAAGACATATCAACTTGCAAATGTTTATTTGTTATTTAATAAGATATATGAACGTTTTCGCCGTTTGTGGCATCTTCAGATATAACAAAAACATGTAATCTGAACCAATAATAATAATAATAATAATAAATTATGCAAATAACAAGAATAAAGAACAATGTATGTATGCAATGCATGAGATTCATGAGCTTTATGTAAAATGTGAAATAATACAGGATAATTGTTGATATAATCTTTAGATTTGAAATTGAATTGGACGGATATTTTATACATATAGCTCATGTTACAAATAAAATATACAATTATGATTAAAATTTGTCAATAATGTTAAAATTTATAATTATGATTGATAAAATAGATTTTAAGAATAGTCATTAGTTGAGGATTATCGTAGGGTATACGATAATTTGCGTAGATGATGCTCGTGTGTTATGTATGTATTTCATCTGAAAATTGAGATGGAGAAATAATAATAAGTGTAAAATATATGCAAGTTATTATATAGAGACACAGATAATTATTATAAGACTACTTACTGAAAAACGTTCGTTAATGAACTAAATGTTATTTTATGTCGGAGATTACTGTTTCAATTTATTATCTGACTTGATGACATCTTATTGATTATAAATTACTATTCTTAAAATCTATTTTATCAATCATCATTATAAATTTTAACATTATTGACAAATTTAATCATAATTGTATATTTTATTTGTAACATGAGCTATATGTATAAAATATCCGTCCAATTCAATTTCAAATCTAAAGATTATATCAACAATTATCCTGTATTATTTCACATTTTACATAAAGCTCATGAATCTCATGCATTGCATACATATATTGTTCTTTATTCTTGTTATTTGCATAATGTATTATTATTATAGGTTCAGATTATATGTTTTTGTTATATCTGAAGATGCCCCAAACGGCGAAAACGTTCATATATCTTATTAAATAGCAAACAAACATTTGCAAGTTGGTATGTCTTAAGATTGAAAATTTATTATATACTTATTTAATAATTCACTAGGCATATTGAAATATAAAAATGAATTGTAAATTAGTATTATTTTGTTTTTGCACACCCACTTGTAGAATTTAACTTGGGTATTCACTTGGGGAACAAAACTCCATTTGCACAAAAAATGACTAACTCCTTTTACCCAAACACCACCGAAATATAATTCTCAGAGTCTGAGAATTGTGACCATGAATTTTGTGACGAACAGAACTGTTACAGAACAGGTTTCCTCAGAATATTTCGGTTCCTCTTCTCTTTCTTGTCTCACTAACGCTTAGGGTGTTTCAGAAATACTTTGACAAAGCTTGGGGGCATGTTCCTCACACCATAACAAAAAAAAAGTTCATATAAACATATGTCCGAAAATTCTTTGTTTTTTAGTTATTAATGAAAGAATATAGTGAAACATCTGTTAGATATTGTCAGCTTGGTAGCAAGTGTTGCAACTTTAATCAATTCAGAAACTCATAACAATGAAAGTGGAAGCAAGAGGAGAACATTTTGAACATTATTATATTTATTATTATTATTATTATTATTATTATTATTATTATTATTATTAATTTTATTACAGAAAAAGGTATTAAAAATTTGTTTAAAAAAGCAGAAAGATTACCCAACTGAATTGTTGTTTAAACATTTCAAAGTTTTCAACATTAAACAAATGTATTATTTTATTTTATTAAAATATTTTCATAGACATTTTAATAACTTTTAAAGGTATATACATAAATATAGAACTAAAATATGAATTCTCTGCTTTTGTCTGAACCAAAATGTAAAACCAATGCAGATTTTTAATATAGCATGAGTCAAGGTCCCAGATTATTAAACAAATTTTATTCCAATAATATTTCAACCACGAATCCTCTCCAAATTAATAATAATAAAAAAATTGTATTGAATTTATAGTTTGGATTTAAACATATTAAACACTATTTAATCTGTATTCACTCTCAATTTTAATTTTATTTTTGTCTGTATTGGAATCCCCTCCTGAGCACGAGTCTTATTCATTCACGAGTGGGCTAGTTTATATTTCGTTTCAAACTTACTAGCAATAAAATAAATAATAATAATAATTATTATTATTATTATTATATTTATTATATTATATTATTATATTTTATTATTATATTTGAACATTTATTGTATTGTATTAATAAAATTCATACATATAAATCGAAATAATTTTGAATTGTATTCTCATAGTTATGAAACAAAGGGTATGAATTCTTTAAGATTGTTTGAACCAAAATGCAACACCGCTACAGTATTTAATCATAGTAGTAATTTAGGCCCAAGAATATATAACAAATTTATATTTAAAAATTCTAATCTCGTCAATTCTAATAGTTCTAGTAGGCCTATTAAATTTAAAAAGTTCTGTATGGATTTTATAAAAATTGAAAAATTGTAGCCCTAAATTTAAATTTAGATATTCTAATTGTATAGTAGACATAAGACAAATTGTATTATATACTTCTTAATTTCAATTCAGGAATCCGCCCCTGAGCACGAGTTCTACTCTTTCAGGGGCGAGCTAAAGTTTTTCTGTATATTATATATTTTATGCTCGACTATGCCGAAATGTAGTAATTATACACCTGGTAGCAGTCCTTTAATGCATGTCATTAAAGTACACCTATTCATTAAAGTTCAGGTTTTCGATTATTCTCGGATATGCAATCGAAAGACAACGAGGGAAACGTCACGGAGGCTGGAAATCCAATACTGTCGCAGAAGGTTATGTTGTGTTACTATAATAATTAGCGACAATTGTAAATAATATTCAAATAAATTCAATTTGTCATCTCGTTTTTCAATTCTAAATCAATTTCCAGGTTATATCAAAATTAGTTCATGTTATTCTCTGCATTACATCATGGTCAATGACATTATTGTTCCTCGGAAAAAATCAATACTTTCGCGTCTGTGCACATCTCACAATTTACGAGCTATGAACAAGGTCACTTCCGATCTTCAGTTAGATACAAATAAAATGAATACTTCTGAATAATTTAAAGTTAGAAATATGGTCGCTTGTGCTCGTTTCATAAACAAACATACTCGCGTCTTAATTACTATCATTATAGGCTCGTTACATAATGTACTATTATATTACAATAATTAGCAAAACAAATAAATAAATAAATTTGTCTATTGTAAAACCTATGACCCAGACCATAGGTTTTGAACGTTGGATAACAGTGAAGATCGCTACGAATCAAAATAGAATTCAGCGATGGAAAAAAAAAATACGTTAGCAGGATTTCTCAAGTACTGCAGTCACTACTGTCGCCGTTTCGTCAACACTCCGTTGTCTTGATATTATAATATTGAATTTGGAGAGAACTACTGCAAGCTGAGTAATCCTGCAGACTGTAGTATAGATGTGTGATGAAAAGTATATTGCAACACTCTTCAAAGACGTAAAATATTCGCTACCATCTTTCTCTGAAATTTTTAATACCTCCCTTCTGTTAATGAACCGTATTCTTTTTGCCGTCTTTCGAAATGTATTGTTGATTGTGATGGCGTGGAACTGTACACAGGTGTCATAACAACGCATCAACACGCCCTTCCGTTAGATATTGCACGCTTGGTTTCACTTCCTTGTTCTGAAAAAGCTTTTATGCGTCAGACAATTGTAAGTGAACTGGAGCCGACAAGAACTGTGACGAATCAGCATCGTCACTCCCTCCTCCATTCTGAGTACAGTTTTTACTGTATGATCTTCCTTCTGATACTTCCAACACTTTCTCCCTGCAACATTATCTGGTTCGTCTGTAGCTTGATAAATTGAAAACTTCTCATTTGTAGGGGCCGAGATGTTTATCATGCTCAGATCTTTGTGAGATATGTAGTAGTGTTGATTTTCCTTCCATATAGGCTATCAATTTTTATTATCTCCACCTCTTTGAATAGCTTCTGTAATTAAAGACAAATTTAATATATTTTGTATACTAATTTTATTATTATGGAATTGAATATTTCATTTTGGTTCAACATATAAAATTATAAAGCTTGCATAGCAAATTCGTAAGTAGTAATACAATGTTATTAATGCCATAATTATTATCAATGAAATAATAAAGGTTATTTCATTGATAATTATGTGTGGTGCAATTCATCTTACAGAATTATTGTTCTTTCCCTGATATTTTGAGATGATGGTGGTGGTGTTGGTGGTGGTATCGCTATGATTGATCTTCTGTCAAACATTATCGAACTTAATAAAAATTGCTACAGTTTTGTTAATAAAATAATGAGGTTCACACAGGCATAAACCAAAACATTTTGATACAGTCGCCATTTTTCTCTTTTGTCATTAATTACTGAAAAAAAAATTAGTTTATTCCTTTAAATGTACAGAAATTTGATCCGAACAGATGTAACATTGGAAATTTCTTTTACAGAACGGAAAATGATATTTGTTCGGATCAAATTTTTGCACATTTAAGGATAAAAATAATTGTTTTTCAATCATTTATTATCTTAATACACTACTCTCTTAAATTGACTGAGCATATTGGGAATTAAATCAGTGGCTTTCCCAAAACACGCTGTGAAATGTTTCGTATAGAAAATTTTTATCTCGAAAAGGAAGCAAAAACGAGCAAAATTATATCAAACTTTTTTGTTTGAAATATCTCAAAGAATAACCTCCTGAAATTAATTATATCAATTACGGTTCACTCTGTATAGATAAATATTACAGACTTGAGATTTTCAGTATGATATTTCTCTTCTCTTTCTCGTTCCCTTCCTCTTTGTCCTTCCCTTTCTTCTAGACGGCTTAAAATGATGGTGTAGAAGTTTAGTTTATTAATTTGTGTCACCGTGAACCTCCTCTTCCCTCTAAATTTTCAGCGATTACAATACAGCCTAAAGGAAAGTGTAAATCTTCATAGATTTTCTGTTTTAATCCCTTTTCGATTATAAGCATCCAGAGAGGGATTTTCAAGCTATTTGCAACCGACTCCATTCAGTCCAAGACATTGAAGCAGGAAATCGTAAGTTACTTCAACCAAAATTCAGATTATGAATAAAAGTGAGTGATAATTATTATTCAAAATGACGGTGTTGTCGCTTCCAAGATTTAGAGAGAGATGTATCGGAAGATGAACTCCAGGTATCTCGAATATGAACAAAGACATTACTCCGTAACCTTTGGCGTCCCTCATTGTCACGACGTCGACTCATGGGTTTAATCAGTCATCGCACCGGTGTCCTTGGTAGGTCTCCCCAGATGCTATCATTATGTCTGTTGTACAGAATAATTACCGGCAGTGGTGGAGCTGAACTATCACTTCTTGCAGTCTTTACTCCCTGGAGAATCCATTGTCTTGTGCACAATGTCAGTAACGAGTATTTAGACATAGGAAACAAACCTGTAATCAAGCACTGTACCTGTTTTTAGAGTCGCAGAAATTATTGAATCCATCCAACAAGAAAATTCTTAAAGCTTCAGTGGTAATGTGAGGTCTATGGAATACAATAAATGAAAGTTTAAAAAAGTATGAAAATGAAGACATAGAAGTGTGAACTATTAGCAAGTGACGTAAATAAATTAGCATGTATAAAGATTGTTTAAAGGCAATAGTGTTCTTTCTTTTGTTAACTCCCTTGGTTCAATCTAACTTATTATGTTTTTTAGTAACTTCTAACGTCTATAGTAAAAGCACAGTACAGTGAAACCTCTCATTTATGGACATCGAAGGGACGTAAGAATCTGTCCACATCTGGGAGGTGTCCTTTATTAGGAGGGAGGCTCCCTAATCTAACAGTAAATTTATAATATGCTTTATGTATCCTTCCACGCTTTAAATGAAATGTATTGCTGTAATTTAATTCTAAATACAGTCTGCTGTACTACAGTAAATTCTTTGCAACTTTGAACTACAGTAGATAAGACCGAAAAAGGAAAATACAGTACTGTGCTATGCAATTTTATTCTAGGTCTACAGTGATGCAATACTGTAATTTACAGTTTTCAACTTAACCTTTATGTTCAGGTACCATGTCTCTCGAAACTGAACAACTAATTGAAGTGAAGAGAATAATCCTACTAATCCTATCATGTTTCGAATACAATTTCACGATCGCGGAAGTCTTGATCCATCAGACAGGTTAAATTTTATGACTTTGTTTATCCACCCGCTTCCAGCTAACAAGGGTTAGTCAGCTGGGTACGAGACCCTTATTGTCTTCTTTTATGTTAAGAAATTTCTGTACAGTTCTCAAAACTAAGTTTTCCATTTTTGTAACACATTAGGTTTTGAAATCAAAGTGCTGTCCGCAATCAGAAGGTAAAGCAAGCTTTAGAACTGTGAAACAGCTGTCCGTGTCTGAGTGTGTCCTAAACGAGAGTTAAATTTATCATTATTTCTATATTTTTTCAGTTGGGATGTAAAAATCTGTCCTTATATGATGAATGTCCGTAAGGAGAGGTTTCACTGTATACCTATGCTTTGGTAAAATTGTTCCGTATTTTCATGAGACATTATGACAGGCTTAGGACTGGTTCACACGGTACAGATATTTCTCGAAACGAACATTTTTTCGAATCGATTTTTTTTTTTTTTGGACAGAAGTGTACACGCGGTTCAATTTTGTCCCGTGCGTAATGAAATTTAAGTTATATACGGAAAAAAAAATCGAGCTGTATGTACACTCCTGTCCGCACGAAATCGATTTGATTAAATGCCTGTTTCGAGAAATTTTCATACCGTGTGAACGGGCAGAAGCCATACGTGATATTCTTCCCGCCTAAAAATCCATCGTCCTCGACCGGCTTTGAATCATCGATACTTGGGTACAGGGAAAAGCACGCTAGCCAATAATATTAATGATCCTAAATAAAAGCCTACATATTATATGTTCACTGCTTGTCGCTATTACTATTTTAGAATTCCATCCTGACAGCAATGTTTCCAGCTCCATTGTTCCGTCTCACGATCAGTTAAAACTGTTGTGTTGTTTGCGTGCTGTAACATCCTAAGACAAAGACGACGAAGGTGTCTTTCTCGAACTCCTTGAGCACTACCTCTTCCTCCTGCAATTAATTGTTACGACTTGACGTAATTGCGCAGTTCACTCATCTCTTTTGTTTGCAATGACGTCATATGTTAAGCATCTGAAAAGTTGCTCTGGATATTTCATTATTTTTGTTCATTAAGTCACGCAGCACTTACCTACTTTCTCCGTGCAAATCTCCCAGTCATACTATATCACTGTTGCCATAAGAAATAATTCAGATCTGGTTTTGAGTGGCGACGGGATATTGTTACCACAGCCACTCAACTGTGCTCTCGACCTTCAGGCTGCAGATGCAAATTGGGTCAGATCTCAAGTTATGTGTGTAGGAGTGCTAAGCGTTTTTTACATGGTTTGCCTTTTATGTAACACCTACTTTTCTAGAAGACTAAATACAATATTGTAAAACTCGAAGTAATTCAGCGTTAATTTATATCAAGCATCCTGTGACAGAAGAACACTGTTGGGTTTCCCACTCCGTACTGAAGTGCTCCTGGTTGGACTGGTGGTTACCGTATTGTCAGTTGGATCCTAAGTTCGCGGGTTCAAATCCTGTCGAGAGCGATAGATTTTAAAATACATTAAAATGCTTAGTATTGCTTCTTGGATAATACAATAATTAATAAATTGTAAATTCGGTGTCGTAGATTAATGACACGTATAAGGACCCTGTATAAGAACTAGAGTCGTGCATAACCGGTTACGAAAGATAGAAAATACATATTGCTACTGAACGCATGGCGCTATAGACAGTATGCGAAGTTCTTGCGTCTCGCGGAGTGGTCCAATGTTCGGTTTAACGAATGTCCGAGTCTCACTCGGTTGAACGGCTCTGGATCATGAAGGACATATAATATTGAACTGTCCAGGAGTTCCAAGAATCGTTGCAAGAACGCGATTATCATCGTGTACCTTTCAATTGATATTTCCTCCTCTCTTCCCATTCATTAATTCATTCATTCGTTCATTCATTCATCCAGGTAATGCAACAGCACACATCACGAAGCTACAATCATTATACTTAAAAGTGATTTTATTTTCGTTAATAACTTTTTATCTCCCTAAAAACGATTTATTAGATAAATAATAATACATGCACTTAGAAGTCCATACCTGTGGAGTAACGGTTAGCGCGTCTGGCTGCGAAACCAGGTGGCCCGGGTTCGATTCCCGGTCGGGGAAAGTTACCTGGTTGAGGTTTTTTCCAGGGTTTTCCCTCAACCCAATATGAGCAAATGCTGGGTAACTTTCGGTGATGGATCCCGGACTCATTTCACCGGCATTATCATCTTCATCTCATTCAGCCCCTAAATAACCCAAGATGTTGATAAAGCGTCGTAAAATAACCTACTAAAATTAAAAAAAAAAAACAAATCCACTTAGAATAATTAAAAGACATCTTAACAACTGCTCTTTTAGAGGTAACCTATGCATTTTGAGTTTTTACAGTAGTAAGTGTGTACATATTTGCTCTTCTATTCTGTAAGTAATTGTAATTTATTTTATTTTTGCATTTGTTTACATGTCAGATTTCATCTGTGCATGACGCTTATTTCCTTTGTTGTTACCTGTGTCCATTAGTTGATTTATAATATTAGTTATGAAGATAAATGTACCAAAATGTCCACTCAATTATTATAATCCTATTTCAAGCTAACTTATGGCTTTTAAGAAACCCGCGGGTTCATTGCCGCCCTCACATAAGCCCGCCATCGGTCCCTATCCTGTGCAAGACTAATCCAGTCTCTATCATCATATCCCACCTCCCTCAAATCCATTTTAATATTATCCTCCCATCTACGTCTCGGCCTCCCAAAGGTCTTTTTCCCTCCGGGCTCTCAACTAACACTATATGCATTTCTAGATTCGCCCGTACGTGCTACATGCCCTGTCCATCTCAGACGTCTGGATTTAATGTTCCTAATTATGTCAGGTGAAGCATACAATGCGTGCAGTTCTGCGTTGTGTAACTTTCTCCATTCTCCTGTAACTTCATCCCTCTTAGCTCCATAGGAACATTTGAAGTAAAACTCAATTTAGGCCAGTGTCCGCGGTTGGGAAGATAATATTAAAATGGATTTGAGGGAGGGGGGATATGCTGATAGAGACTGGATTAATCTTATTCAGGATAGGGACCAATGGCGGGCTTATGTGAGGGCGGCAATGAACCTTCGGGTTTCTTAAAAGCCAGTAAGTAAGTAGGTAGGTAAGTAAGTAAGTGCGTTAGTAAGTCCGCGGTTCTTAAAATTAAAAATATTTGACTCTGATTTAGGCTACATTCATTCCCCATACAACTGTATACAGCAAATAGCGTGCGCTGGAATAACAAAACAATGGCTGATTTGTCGGCATTTTCGGCGTAAAGGATTGCCGTACTCTGGATATCCACGGACTCTGGTTCTAGACGACTTGGAAATCTACAGACAGGTCTTGTAGCAAGTTCTGTTATTCAGCTGCCGATTCAAGTTTTCTGAACATAAACAGATTTTTTTTCAATATGAAGAAAGCACCGTAATCTATTTAATGAGGGAGAAGATCCGATCAATGAATAAATTTACGTAGGACCTACTAGTGATTGTTACCTGAAAGATAGAAAAGCTCCAACGCGTTAGTTGGACATTATCGACTTTATTGAAAGCTTAAAAGCGAGGGTGGAAGTGAATGAAGTTTTCTCTTCTATTGTCTTCCTGTAAGCCTATCATTATCGACTGTTGGCAATAGAATTGATTAATGTACTTTCTCTACACTTGGTACGAAAACTTGGATACAGTCCCCACATTCCCTTTCACGTGTTAAGCAATCGAAAGCGTGTCTGTGACTTGAAGTACGATTTGAACTTCCACAAGCGAGTGAAGAGAATGTTAATACGGCCTCGCATACTGATATATCAGAGTGTCTGGTCAAGCAGATGTATTTTGTTATAACTGTCTGCTTTAAATTTATAGAAAAGACGCAATTCGCAAAGTAAGCCTATTTATGTGTAAATAATTGTGATAGGGATGAGGGGGGCGAATTCCAGAATAGTAATATGCGTTACAAGAGCGGTATGTTGACGTTTTCATGGTCGAGGAAAAGATTGAAAAAGCGAAACGTAGTTGAGCTTTTTTAATTTCCGAGAACATGAAAACAAACATACCGCTCGTGTATCGTACATTATTTTGTGCGAAGATCGTTTATTACATACCTGAAAGACGAATTTCTAAGTAGTTGCAATGAAATCTCCATATTGGTTTCTGTTTAATGACGGCAACTTCGGAAAACCAAAATACCTTTCTTCAACATTGTTGCTATAAAATGTTTCTGTGTTTACTATACTCGAGCAGGCCGTGATATACGTCTGTCTTCCCCCCCCCCCCAGTCTATAAATGCGAACTTAAAACAAACGGTAAGGTTATGTAATGATTTATTTTTCATTTTAATATTTTAACAATATTATTTATATAACATATTGCAGTAATAACATCGGCATCTGGAATCTTGTTGATTTTTTCACGGCTTCCTTAATGTTACTTATATTAGGAATGCAATAAGTTTCGTGGAGTAGTAGACTTTACTTAATTTTTGCAAATATTTAAAAACAATAATTAACATTGCAATTTAGATGAAATTGCAGTGGTAAGTTTCCAATTTATAATTATTACTATGTTAAACGTCTCTAAAAATAATATGTTAAAAGCCTAAAGCAGTAAAATGAATGTCGCGCTTAAGCGGTAAGAAGAGGGAAATTGTTATGTGTGTTACGTTGGGAATACTGACTGTGGTATTTCACACTTACCGCGTATTGGTTCTGTGCGGAAAACAAGCAAATACGCACGATCTCGCACAAAAGTATGTATTTCATATAGGTACTAGGAAGACGAGTTGACAGACTTAATAAGAGTTTCGCATTGTGTTTCAAATTTCAATAGGGCTAGCCCAGGTCCCTGTCCTGATATCTTAATCTCTTTCTGAAGCGTTTGGGCAAAGATTTGCCCTATGCTACCTGCTTTGCAGTTACAAAATAACGGTATTATCGTGTTTGAAGTAAGTAATTTCTGAGAGACGAATATTGTCTTAATTTTTACTCTGAGTTCGCATTAACAAAATAATAATTAATATCAAGTACAACCGATTAATTTTAATCGAATCTTATTGGATTAAATATTTTTGATCGATTAATCTTACAATAGAAATTGATCGATTAATCGATTAAAATCCACAACACTACTATTTCCCCATGTTGATTTGTAGAAAGTACGCTATCACGTGAGCCACAAGGGACATATAAGAGTACGTACAAATTCTTGTTTTGTGTTATACAGTGTTGAGAACGTTTGATCGTTGAACTTGGCCAGTAAAACATCTGAACATCGCCAGTAAATAGATACGTGAGGCCAATATAATGTGAGTTGTGGGAGCGAATCATGGGAGAGGGCAATGGTTGGGAGGAATGCGGGTGGAAACCTCAGTAAAAATGATCTCGGCTGCAGCCTGTAATCGCTGTACCGTCCGCCGCCCGCCCGGACTTGTAACGTATGAGTTACACCAGGTGTGTCAAACTGGCGGCTCACGGGCCACATGCGGCCGTGATGGCTTTTTTTTTTCTCGTCTCCCCTCAGTGGATATCTCTTTCCGTGCCAACCTAGAAAAAAAGAGGCTGGCGTTGAGGGAAGACAATTTATGGGAACTCACTTTTGCACAGAGGTAGAAGATAGTATTTTTTTTTTGTAACACTTTCATTGAATCTGTTAGTGTCGCCAAAAAGTAATGTCATATTAAACGGTACTATGTCCACCGCTGTGGATTAATTGTTAGCACGTCTGACCATGAAACGAGCGGGCCCGGGTTCAAATACTGGTTGTTGTGACAAGTTACTTGGTTGGTTTTTTTCCGGGATTTTCCCTCAACCAATTGAAGCAGAATTGCTGGGTGACTTTCGGCGTTGGACCTGGGACTCATTCCGCCATCATTAATTCATATATCATCATTAGTCGGCCTCGGTAGCGTAGTTGGTATAGCGCTGGCATTGTATGCTCAAGGTTGCGGGTTCGATCCCGGCCCAGGTCGATGGCATTTATGTGTGTTTAAATTCGACAGGCTCATATGAATAGATTTACTGACATGTAAAAGAACTGCGGGACAAAATTCCGGCACACCGGCGACGCTGATATAACCTCTGCAGTTGTGAGCGTCGTTAAATAAACCATAATTTAATTTATATCATCATCCATACAATAGCCCGAGTTAACTGCACAGTGCGGCGTGCTGTATACTTGCATAAGAGCACGGCCGTTCGGCTACCCAATCATTCACAGAATAGGAATGGTAAGCACAATAAACCTCAGACTGCAGTGCAAGCCTTCGGGTCCCTCCTCTGTACAAGAGAAAAAAAACGGTACTGTGATATAATTGGTAAAGGAACATTTTCACCACTTTGAGTGTAAATTGAAGTACAAACTGCAAAAGAAAGAATATGAATTTACAAAAATGGACAAAGACAGTAAATCGTCAGTGAAATCCAGTTTTTAATCACTGACGAAACATTCCAAATCTTTTAGTGAAGACTTCATTTCATTCATTCATACTTTTCTGTCCAATGAAAGGTATTTCACTGCAAACCCATTAACCTCAAATATTTCTCTTTCCGCCTTCCTCTTAGTTTCCACATAGGATCTGTGTATCTTAATGTTTTCCATTTTCTGATTCTTTTTCTCCCCCGAATTTTTCTTCCGTTCACCATTCCTTCGAATGCATCCTTCAGTAGGCAGCTTCTTCTTAACTAGGACTCTACCAATTTCTTTTTTGCCTTCCTGATTATTTTAAGCATTTTTGTTCTTGGTTAAGAAATGCATTATGGAAGGAACCGAAAAATGTAAAAATGTTCAAAGAAATGTCGTTGACAAGAAACTTAACAGGCTCTTTAAATTTGAAGGCGCTCGAAGATGAATTTTCTCTTTTCGCCGATTTTAATTCTATTCGATTAGATATTACTGCATTCTCAGTTGCGAGTGTCAATCATCTACAAGTAGCAATTCAGCAAGGAAAAAGCGTACACTAATGAGGGAAATGACCTTCGGTTCAAGTGAGTTTGACACCCCTGGGTTACACCTTTCCCCTGTTTTTCTTGCATGCCTTCGTACTGACTAAAGCAACAGTCATGCATAGACAGTTCCGCAGGTTCAATATCAGAACTGCGGTCACGCATGGGTGTTGTCACCTCGTGGACGTTGCTCTTCGTGAGGAAGTACGATGACGTGGCTCCGTTGTTAGAGAAATACGCAATTTTGTTCTACTTTTGTTAGGGTGACCAGACAAACTTTCAGAGGTCCAAATATCCTATAGGCCTACTCTTTTATATCTGAAAATATCTGCATTGTACTCGTGTCTTTATTTTTTTATAACTTTTCACGTATTTTCTAATTGAATGTCTTGTAATTTTTAAATTCCTAATACATTACACAAAATGTAGTTAAGATTTAATCATAACTACATAAACTTAGATTAGATTAACATACTAACACAAAATTGTATACAGTTACATGGAAAAACTCAAGTTGTTTTGGCATGTTAACTTACAGACGCTCGATATATGCCATTCTAGCGACTTGCACATATCAACTCTGTAATAAAGGTCGTCTCACACTCGATTAGCATATTTCAGTCAATTTCAGCAAAGGCATTAAAGATGCGAGCCGGGAATTCTTGCAGATCAGCCGGTAATGATGGTACACTGAATCTTTCGCGTACCCCACACAAAAAAGCCACAAAGGGTGAAGTCGGGAGAGCGTTGAGGCCATGATAGTTTACCATTCCCGATATCACCAGTCCATCGGTTTCGAAGCCTGGTGTTTAAGAAGTCACGAGCATGAACTCTTGCCCGTACGCGCTCATACATAATTATGTAGTGTCAAGTAGGGCCAATCTGATACAGTAAAAAAGTCATACATACTTCAAAATGTATCAAAGGCTTAATTTGAACATGTTGAAAACTGCGATTATGGAAATACATTTTATGCTCTTTAAGGAGCAATATTGAATAAAATAAAATAAAAAAATCATCAGCCTCATAAATGTGTTATGCAGTTTTGGTGCTTGAAAAAACTTTGATGTGATACTCGCTTACTTTTGTTATTGCTCTTGAATGAATAGAGTTAGAATAATGTTTAAATTGCCCTTTTATTCAGAATATTGTCGGCTTCATTTTTTATCTGAAAGCTGTGAATGCTGCTCAGTCTAGCAGTAATTTGTGTCTGAATGAGAAGGCTATTATGATACACTTTTTAGGGCTATTATGATATAATAGAAGGATTATTATGATATTATGTTTACAATGAAAGAAATTGACCAGATTGATCAATTTTCTAACTTAACAAATTTATTACCTCTCGAAGGGCATTTCATAATTTTTCTGATCTTCAGGGATGTTTGAATTGACATGTTGAAACCTACAGCATAGTATAAGTTAAAAAATTACACATGTAGACTTACTTTTACTTATTTATCTAACAATTTAAATTTATTAATAATCATTGTTCTTGCTGCTAAAATTTAACACAACTTTGGCAAATACAATCTTCATTATTTAAAAATGTATTTTAATTTATTTTAGCAGTACAAACTGCATCTTAATTTTCTGAATCTATTTTCTTACACACAGAAAAGACTATTTGGGCATACAGCAATTTTCTAGCATTAGCAGTACAGTAAAGTGTTGAAGTTTAGTAAATTTTAGTGAGAGAAAGAGATCATTACAAAAGTTGCTAAATCTTAGTCAATTTTAAGTGATTTGAGCCAAACTTTTACAGGTAATACATTAAGCATATGTGTATATCACAATAGCCTTACTTCATTGCTGTGTTTAGAGTAGTCAGATTTATAGCACTGTATCAGAATAGCCCGCACATAAGGCTATTATAATACACTGGTTTTGTTTTAATTTTATCCATTACTACAAATAAAAAGTAAATTTAATTCAAAATCCTTCATATATGTCAAATTTGTATATGCTTTGATAGAAAAATTACAGCAAAATATTGTTCTTTTTGTATCATAATAGCCTACTTGACCCTAAGTCAGAATTTGATTTTATTGAATTTGGATGAAAGAAGTACGTACTTTATTCAAGACAAAAATATGCTAATGTTTTCATTTCTTGACATTTTTAGTAAGTGTAAGGAAATATGCATTCCAATATTCAGTATACTCCAGCGAGAATTACATACAATTACACTGTAGTTACTCATTGTATTTCTTTCTTTGGTTGTATCTCATCCTGAACTGTACAAAAGTCCGCATCTGAACTTGCTGTTACTACTGCTTCAGTATTGTCTAACAATGGAAAAATCCCTAGAATAAAAGACGAAGGTGAACACCTGTGGGGAAATAGCAGGTAGATATCACGAGATGCTTGTCTTTCAGGAAAAGTATCACGCGATAGCTAAATTAGGAAAGAAAGAGAAAATTATTGACCAACTCGAATTGTATAACCTAGGTATTTAACCCTTTCTATCCCAAATTAAATGTACAAGCAATCCATGTTGAAACAAATAGCTGTATTAGGACCAATTCAGTGACCAAGTTACGGGAGTGGCAACATTTGAAACAAAACTATATTGATGAAAATGTGTTATCCAGCAAAATTTACCTTCATATGTAACACACAAGTATATAAATGCTATAAAGTTAATTATTGCCATATGGTATCTATAGGTAAGAAAGGGTTAACGCCGGAGACCAGAGTTTCCAAGTGGAGTTTGTTATGGATAGAAATGGTGTAGAAGTATATTTTCTGCCATAATTTCACTAACCATAAAAGAAATATGTGAGCGTAGTCATATTGCTACTTTAATGTGTCCATGAATCTCATATTCGACAGCAGCTGCAGACGCAGACAACGAGGTGGAGGAAACTCGTATTCATGATTCAATGGACCTAGAGATGTCACAAAAACAATACGTCTAATACTTGGTTGTACTTTTCGTTATTCCTCTTCTTCTTTAGGACGAGTTCTCCTTTTCCGTGGAAGAGAACGACCGATTTGCCAACCAGCTCTTCGGCGGTCTTCCTGTTCCACTTGGTTGATTGTCCCTGCATAGTTACAGTATATATTATTGTTCAAAGTCGATTTGAAGAAAGATTCCCAGGTGTAAAAGTTATAGAGGTCGTACAACAATTCTGTAGTGCTCGGGAAAAGTGGCACAAGTAAAAAATGTTAATTTTACAGGAGAAGGAAAAAAACTGTCTTCACACTGGTTTATGTCGATTTGATTTTCTTCAGTATGAATTATTGTAATGGGAGAAATACTTATGTCTCTTTTCCCACGCGAGCAGATGTTCCGTAAGTTGTCAATAAATTAATAAAAAATGTTTGTGGAAACTGACTTATGCCACTTTCTCAAGCACTGTAGAATTATTGGTCTATAAAATAAATTTCAGACTAAAGCCCGGCTCAGACGGTGCGTGTTTCTGTGAAGGATTCCAAGGAGGCTGCGCTGATGGGTAGCCTGCGTGCTCACTAGCCGGAAGTAATGCTCTCTGGTGGCTCCTTGGATGGCTAGCTTGCTGGATTTCGAGGGTAGGTTCCTTGCTATTTTTCGTGATGGTTTGCAGGCTGGATCCAAAGATGATCGTATAATATCACCACTGAAACCATGTCGCCATGTTCGTTGTTTTCCAACTAAACCTGTTTTTTTTCTATATTCTTTAGTTTCTAAGAAACAACAATTAAATATCGGACTTTAGCTGTTTTGCACTTATGGCATAATTACTTTATTGCGACACTTACTACTGTTAATGTAGGACTTTAGTTGTTTTCCACTCACGGTTTAGTTTGTTTTTGACCATGAGTGTTGGCAACAGATGAAACAGCAGATGATTTTCCAATTTGAACTGTGTGAACAACTACTATCACCGTAGGCAACACGGGAGCCAGCAAGTGAGCACGCAGGGCAGCCATCAGCGCAGCCACCTTGGAATCCATCACAGAAACTAGCACCGTCTGAACCAGGTTTAAGAAACCAAACAGACGTCATAGGATCTCACCGAAGAAATATTACCTGCCATTGGTCATGGCTTGGAAAAGTATCCTTAAAAGTCCACTCTGCGATTTAACAACACAAGGGACTTCATTGTGGCTCTGTGCGAAGAGCTACACAATCGTTAAAATTGAAGCCATATAAAATAACTTGGCACGTAACTTCAACAGGCTTCTCTTGTACATAGATGAACGTTTTGTGAGTGGATTCTGAATTATGTATATAACGCAGAACTAGACCCACATTTAATATTTATATCTGTCGGGGCTTGGTTCCACCCTGAATTCACAAAATAATCATTATTGGTGCGGTGAGAAATCTAAATACACTTCAAGAAGTGCTCCTCTATAACGAGAAAATTGATGTAAGGTGCGAAAATATTTGTAGCTGGGACATAAAAGTAACGTGTGGTGTTATATAACTTGTAGTTATCATTGTATTTGTAAATAATTCACTAAATGACTGTTATTTTTGAAGAACTGTTCTATGAATGCGGCCACAAAACTTCGACTTGGTTAAAATTGTTATGAGGCAGTACGAATACGATTTTGCTCCCCCCTTTATAGAGAATTAACCGACGGGGAGCGTTTTGTGTTTCTTTTTTATCAGGGCTCTGCCACAACTCATTCATCCAATGTTTCGATTACAGAAATTGTGATCAATCAGTACAGAGTTATTAGTAGGAATTTGTGGTCCCCTCAGTCCTCCGACTTAACATCCCGTGAGTTTTATATCTGGAGTAAATTAAAGATGTATACTACTACTACTACTACTACTACTACTACTACTACTACTACTACTACTACTTACTGGCTTTTAAGGAACCCGAAGGTTCATTGTCGCCCTCACATTAGCCCGCCATTGGTCCCTATCCTGAGCAAGATTAATCCATTCTCTATCATCATATCCCACCTCCCTCAAATCCATTTTAATATTATCTTCCCATCTACGTCTCGGCCTCCCTAAAGGTCTTTTTACCTCCGGCCTCCCAACTAACACACTATATGCATTTCTGGATTCGCCCATTCGTACTACATGCCCTGCCCATCTCAAACGTCTGGATTTAATGTTCTTAAATATGTCAGGTGAAGAATACAATGCGTGCAGTTCTGTATTGTGTAACTTTCTCCATTCTCCTGTAACTTTATCCCTCTTAGTCCCAAATATTTTCCTAAGCACCTTATTCTCAAACACCCTTAACCTGTGTTCCTCTCTCAAAGTGAGAGTCCAAGTTTCACAACCATAAAGAACAACCGGTAATATAACTGTTTTATAAATTCTAATTTTCAGATATTTTGACAGCAGACTGGATGATAAATCTTCTCAACCGAATAATAACAGGCATTTCCCATATTTATTCTGTGTTTAATTTCCTCCCGAGTATCATTTATATTTGTTACTGTTGCTCCAAGATATTTGAACTTCTCCACCTCTTCAAAAGATAAATTTCCAATTTTTATATTTCCATTTCGTACAATATTCTCGTCACGAGACATAATCATATACTTTGTCTTTTCGGGATTTACTTCCAAACCTATCTCTTTACTTGCTTCAAGTAAAATTCCCGTGTTTTCCCTAATCGTTTGTGCATTTTCTCCTAACATTCACGTCATCCGCATAGACAAGCAGCTGATGTAACCCGTTCAATTCCAAACCCTCTCTGTTATCCTGGACTTTCCTAATGACATACTATAGAGCAAAGTTAAAAAGTAAAGGTGAATTGGAAACGCATCTGACAGAAACTGACCTATACGAGCTCTGCTCTACGTTTCACTGAGACACATTTTAATTAATCGAACTAGTTTCTTGGGAATACCAAATTCAATAAGAATATCATATAAAACTTCTCTCTTAACAGAGTCATATGCCTTTTTGAAATCTATGAATAACTGATGCACTGCACCCTTATACTCCCATTTTTTCTCCATTATCTGTCGAATACAAAATATCTGGTCAATAGTTGATCTATTACGCCTAAAACCACACTGATGACCCCTAATAATTTCATCTACATATGGAGTTAATCTTCTCAAAAGAATATTGGACAAAATTTTGTACGACGTCAACAAAAGTGATATTCCTTAAATTAAAGATGTATACAAGACAAAACTAAACACACTGGAAGAACTGAAACTTAATATCCGGCAGGAGATTGCCGTCATTTGTCAAAGATAACTACAGCGAATTATGGATACTTTCTTTGAACACGTGCCAGAAATGTGTGGACGGCGGCTAGTTTCAGCATCACCTTTCATAAAATCACTAAGTGAGTAACTTTTCAAATGCTTTTATCCTATATATCGTTAAGGAAATTATATACAGTATGTCTAGTTGCATCACTGTCAGTTTACGATACCTGCATAAAGCACGCTCGACGATAGCTCGCGGGTTCGCACTTGAGTGACTCTCTATATATGAACAGAGTGGAAAGATTAGTTTCATAGAGGCTATTCGATGTTGGTCATGCATCAATTTTTACGCCCACCTTGGCACCTTCAACATAATATATTTGCTGTATTTAGAATTTTTTTTTTCTCTTCACTGACCTCGTACTCTTGAAACTTAAATGCTGATAACGTCTGTGACAAGGTTCATGTGTACGTGTCGTAAACCAGCTTTTTTCTTCCCTTTGTCATGGCCCTGTTTTACAATCTGTTTTCTCCACTCAAAGTAGCCTGTCTCAGAGGAGGTACAGTAAGACTATTTGCATCGGTGGCGTTTCATTACTCGGGTAAAATTTCTTGCCTCTCTTAGACTTGTTTATTGAAGTTTTCTGTTCGGAGAGGCATTTACTGTACACCAGCCAGAAGGAAACGTAGTTTTCGGGAGGGGGTACTATGACGCAGCATTGCGACCTCTCACAATCTATTGCGGAAACCCTCATGCTGGGTGCATTTCCAAACCCACACCGGCTGACAACACTAAGGTTCGCTGCGTACTCAGGTTTCGAGCAAACCATCCCACTTGTCGCTAGGGCAGGCCTCTGCTTACCTCACGAGTCGGCGTTCGGGGAATGCTATGGAATGACGACTAACTTGGAGGAATGGTGACGAAATGTAGAAATGGTGACGGAATGATGTAGATGCCTAATATAGGGAAACGGAGAACCCCGAGAAAAAAACCCCAACTGCGACCTTTTCCGCCATAAGTGTCACTATGGATTTTCCAATGAAAAATCCCAGGCCTGACCGAGATTCGAACCCGCCTGCGTGACAGGCTAGAGGTCTGACTACTCTGCAACTGCATGGGGTATTAATGCTAGGGCTATTCTCAGCTCTTCGTACTTGACTGCAATGGTGACGCACCCGGTATAGTCTACTAAAATAAAAAATGTGTAGCAGGTGGCAGCGATAAGTAAGCCTGAGGCTGTCTTCATCCCTGACTCTGAGCTCCCTCATGAAGGAGGAAATACTTTAGAACTATAGAGAGACTATTAATACTTTTATCTCATAACGTAACGTTATATATGGCTCAATATTTCTTGTATTTTTCCCCCTCCTACTGGCTGGCGTAGAGTAGACTGCCCCCTCCTCTACTTAAAAATTAATGAGATATTACTAATCTATCAGTTGAAGTCAATTACTGACATATGTGTCGGAAACATTCCACCATAGATGAGACGTGTCTATTTATAATATTATAGTTTAAGAATTGATCACGTATCTTAAAACTTGAATATTATAGTTTAAGAATTGCTCACGTATCTTAGAACTTTGAAAATATCAAGAGAATTAACATAATTGAATATTATAGTTTAAGAATTGCTCGCGTAATTATCTTATAACTTTGAAAATATCAAGAAGAATAACATAATTGAGTATTATAGTTTAAGAATTGCTCACGTATCTTAGAACTTTGAAAATATCACGAGGAATAACATAATTGAGTATTATAGTTTAAGAATTGCTCACGTATCTTAGAACTTTGAAAATATCACGAGGAATAAAATAATTGAGTATTATAGTTTAAGAATTGCTCACGTATCTTAGAACTTTGAAAATATCACGAGGAATAACGTAATTGAGTATTATAGTTTAAGAATTGCTCACGTATCTTAGAACTTTGAAAATATCACGAGGAATAACATAATTGAGTATTATAGTTTAAGAATTGCTCACGTATCTTAGAACTTTGAAAATATCACGAGGAATAACATAATTGAGTATTATAGTTTAAGAATTGCTCACGTATCTTAGAACTTTGAAAATATCACGAGGAATAACATAATTGAGTATTATAGTTTAAGAATTGCTCACGTATCTTAGAACTTTGAAAATATCACGAGGAATAACGTAATTGAGTATTATAGTTTAAGAATTGCTCACGTATCTTAGAACTTTGAAAATATCACGAGGAATAACATAATTGAGTATTATACTTTAAGAATTGCTCACGTATCTTAGAACTTTGAAAATATCACGAGGAATAACATAATTGAGTATTATAGTTTAAGAATTGCTCACGTATCTTAGAACTTTGAAAATATCACGAGGAATAACATAATTGAGTATTATAGTTTAAGAATTGCTCACGTATCTTAGAACTTTGAAAATATCACGAGGAATAACATAATTGAGTATAATAGTTTAAGAATTGCTCATGTATCTTAGAACTTTGAAAATATCACGAGGAATAACGTAATTGAGTATTATAGTTTAAGAATTGCTCACGTATCTTAGAACTTTGAAAATATCACGAGGAATAACATAATTGAGTATTATAGTTTAAGAATTGCTCACGTATCTTAGAACTTTGAAAATATCACGAGGAATAACATAATTGAGTATTATAGTTTAAGAATTGCTCACGTATCTTAGAACTTTGAAAATATCACGAGGAATAACGTAATTGAGTATTATAGTTTAAGAATTGCTCGCGTATCTTATAACTTTGAAACTGTCAAGAAGAATAACATAATTCAATATTATAGTTTAAGAATTGATCACGTATCTTAAAACTTGAATATTATAGTTTAAGAATTGTTCACGTATCTTAGAACTTTTAAAATATCAAGAGAAATAACAGAATCGAATATTATAGTTTAAAAAGCTCACGTAACTTAGAACTTTGAAAATATCAAGAGGAATAACAGCATTGAATATTATAGTTTAAGAATTGCTCGCTAATTATCTTATAACTTTGAAAATATCAAGAAGAATAACATAATTGAGTATTATAGTTTAAGAATTGCTCACGTATCTTAGAACTTTGAAAATATCACGAGGAATAACATAATTGAGTATTATAGTTTAAGAATTGCTCACGTATCTTAGAACTTTGAAAATATCACGAGGAATAACAGAATTGAATATTATAGTTTAAGAATTGCTCACGTATCTTAGAACTTTGAAAATATCAAGAGGAATAACAAAATTGAATATTATAGTTTAAGAATTGCTCACGTATCTTAGAACTTTGAAAATATCAAGAGCAATAACAGAATTGAATTTTATAGTCTAAGAATTGCTTACGTATCTTAGAACTTTGAAAATATCAAGAGCAATAACGAAATTGAATATTATGGTTTAAGAGTTGCTCACGTATCTTAGAACTTTGAAAATATCAAGAGTAATAACAGAATTGAATATTACACTAATAAATCCCAACATAAACCTCGGGACAGATTCTTTGGCGCGACCACTGTATTAAAATGGATTTGAGGGAGATGGGATATGAGGTTAAGGACCGAATTAGTCTTGCTCAGGATAGGGACCGATGGCGAGCTTGTGTAACGGTGACAATGGACCTCCAGGTTCGTTAAAAGTTATTTCTAAGTATATAAGTTTAAGAGTTGCTTATGTATCTTTGAACTTTGAATATATCATGAGGAATAACAGAATTGATCATAGACCTATAAGCAGAACTGAAAATGCACATAATGTAAACTACCGGAAGAAGAAGTCCAGGGAAACCCTAAATGATAAGAGTCAATTAGTAGTAATTGACATTAATAAGTAATATAATACAATTGTTGTTTATTGGAACTGATACAGGTTATAATGACATAGTGGTGGTAGTGTAGTAATGGTGTTGATGTTGAAGTATCTCAGTTGATACCTGATGTTTCCCTTACTTTTGAGTTACAATACGAGTATGTAACTCGAGAAAGTGAACACTATTGAATGCAAAGAGTTTCTCTAGCCGTAATATTGTGACAAGTAACGCAGCGTGTAATTGCAGCATTAAGATCGCGATGTCTTCACACATCGTTCAAACGCGCCACAATATTTCATTCTGCACGCTCCATCACTCAGCTTGTCTTAGCGCTTCTTTTCTTTATATCATACTGTCGGCTCCACTCTTCTCAGTACTTGAGTAATTTCAGTCATATTTCTTATAGCTCTCGTAGCAAGTAACTGATTTTTCATCGTCGACACGTACTAAGAAAACTTGGAGGTTCTGTTCATTGCAGAAAAACTGGTTGTAAACCTGACAGAGATACAGCTTCTTGGAAGATTTGCCAGTAGAGAAACTTTAAAGCGTGTTTATGTACGGCTCTTGAAAATGTGTTCGCGGATCAAGAAATGTATGAGATTCCGACGAAGTAATTTGTTCTTTCGTTCTTTTTTAACTTCCACTCCTTTCCGTGTAAAAAGATGGCGCAGACATTAGAAAAACAAGTTTGTGTTTTCCTTTATGATTTATAGTGAAGAGAGCCAGTTCTTCTAAGATCGAGAACCATTTTGACATTCATAAGCAACTATTCTTTAACCTCACATACAACGACTATAATTACTATTACCGCTATTATGGTAACCAGTACTAAGACTGTATTTACTATTTATAAACTATCATTACAGCTACTATGTTTACTGTTACCTCAAGTGTCATTAATTTAACTAGAGATCCTATTTTGCGATGAATTATTATCTTAAATTTCGGTATAAAAACTGTTAATTTCATTGTTATTTCATATACACACAAAACATAAATTCGTCGATATTTCGCATTTAAAAATGACTTATTGACTCTCGTCATGCAAAATGCGTTACTGAATATTCCTACAAAGACTAGAGGGTTGTATCATCAAGGAAATCTTAAACATGTCAACTAATAATACCGATATCATTATTATTGCCTCTGCTCCAAGAATTATTGACACTAATAATAATAATAATAATAATAATAATAATAATAATAATAATAATAATAATAATAATAACTGCCTCCCATTGGAGGTAGCCCAAAAGGACTCAGTATACTCTCCTACATGAATTTTACAATATTAAATGTTTACATAAATTTTGTAGAAGAAAATTAAAATAAACATATATGAATTATAAAGTTAAGAAAAGAAAAAAAAATTAAACCGAGTGAATATGATGACTCAGAATTTGGCAAGAGCGTTTCAAAACTGAAGTTATGATGTCAGGAGTAAGTGTCTATAGTAGTTCAAAAGTATTCCTGAAGCTTTCAAAGAACTTGGGAATCACACCACGAGCTCTAATAAGAAGACCAATCACCTCAATTAGTATCATTATCACTTTTAATATTGTCATCAGGTTTATGAAAACTAGCATATAGTTGCTACTTGTTTAGTTATAAGTGAAAATAAATGTATTTTACTTTCCCAACTGACATTATAAAGAAGTAAGCATTTAAATATTTTAATTAACATCTACTGAACATTTAGAAAGGAGCATGTGTTTAATTCTTCTACAAAGCGATCTGACATTCTCTACGGCACTAGGCGGCAAGCGGGCCCGGTGTCAGCGCTTGATATTCCCGGTGAACGGGGTCCGCTACAGTCGCACGCTACAGTCTTTCGCTGTCCCTGCCTTCAAGGACACAGCACATGGTTACATTGCAACTGATAGCTGCTGTTCAGTTGTCTATGAGCTCTGTTAACTTTGTATTGATGTACGCACATCTTAGCTGAAGATAGAAGATTGTGGCTTGATAAGCCACCACAAAATTTACATTACAACAAAGGATTTATCTTATCGATTGTTACTTGATACCTAACAATTGTGGAACAGTGCGATGACGATTTGCAATGCAATATTCTGGTGTTTCCGTTCCACATAGGGCGACTATATTAAACTTCGTAAACAAGTTTAGAGAAGCAGGATCAGTTCTGAATAAACGTGGAAAGAGAAACCCAAATGTACTTACTGAGGAAAAACTCGATGAGATAGGAAAGGTTAGAACATTCTCCTCGAAAATCTCTCTGCCGTCTCTCACAAGAAACGGATGTTTCGAAAACCATAGCATTTAGAGCCACTGAAAACCTGAGAAATCACTAGTATTGTTTTTCTTTCGTCTGCTTAATTGATAGAATTCGTTGTGCAGTATACAAATGCAGTTGTTGCCTGAAAATTCGCAGTTTAAGAATGTACCTTACATGAGCGATGTTTCTTTCTTTCCGTAGCGTGATGCATTATACTTGTTATTTCCTTCATAGTCTAATTCAGACAGTGCCAGTTGAAAACGGAATTCTAAGCGAGCAACTGTATAATATTTTTCGTGCTTTTGCGCCATTGATGTATTAGCATTATTTTTACGTGTAATATTCACATTTAAAAAGCTCACCTTTGACATGCAAATCCTGCACATTGCCTTATTTATATGCAGAATGTTCCCTTTCCAGTAGGAAGTTGCATGTATACGAAACAAATTTTATTTAGTCTCTGAATTATGCAATATATTATTTGCACAGAAAGGGTTGATGTTGAATTTTCAACATTAGACCTACTAAAGTTTCCAACGTCGGAACTCTCTTCGTCTTTTGATAAAAGGAAGAGAGGTGCCGTCTCCTCATTTGAAACATTATTTGATGCTCATGTATAGGTAAATATAATGTTGACATATTTAGAAATTCATCTTTTATAATTGCGAACTTGTATTTGTTTCAGTTACGAGCCGAAAAGGAGAAATTCGGGCAATGGAAAGATAAACTCGAACGAGAGAAGAATGAGGCGTACAGACAGGTGAGTGCTTTCGCTGTGGCTCAAAAGATTAAAACAGTTAAATGTTAACAATTATACATTGACATAATTCGTGAAATAATATTGAAAGTGGCCACAGGAGACTGTCCTCGATCCAGTTTTTTTTAATATACAGGATGTTTCCGAAGTGGTGTTACAAACTTTCAGGGATGATGGCGAAGGGCATATGTATCAATTTGAGATAAGGAACCATGGTCCGGAAATGACTGAGTCGAAAGTTATAAGCAAAAATAGTTGTGTGGAAATGGAATTGTAATTTCGCACCTCGTGCCCTCCTTCCCTTAACCTTTGGAACAGTCGTGGAAAGATGGTATGGGCCGGAGTCTCCTACGTGGGTACTTGCCCGATACAATCTGTGAGCTTATCTACTGTTCCCATTGGCTCATCCGTATTTGAAAATCAGTTTTGCTTATTTCGTTCTCGTGTACTCCTCCATTTCACTATAACTGATCGACTGCACACTGCAACTTGTACACATACACTGCTGTCTACAGAAGTGCATATCAGGACCGACCATGTCCGTTACACATTACGCTATCTGCATTGCTTTAGTGTAGTTTCCTGTCCCCATCCCTCAGACAGCGCACTGAATGGAATACTATAAGTAGACAACGTAAACAACGTCAGATGAATACAGTATGTGTAAGATGTAGCTACAGATAAATACACATAAATAA